>NC_046164.1:38637215-38928120 GCF_011064425.1 Rattus rattus | reverse complement strand
CTCAACTGCATTTCAGTCCTCATGCTGGTCATCCTGCTCAAACAGCCGGACCTTCCAGCGCCTGGGACTCTCAGCTCCTCCTCCTCCCTCCCACACCTTCTTCCTTTCACTGGTTTCGTCTATCACTGATGCTGACCGAGGTTACCCTGGTTAGTTTCAAGACTGCAAAGAGCAGAACTTTTAATCCAAAACTGATCAAGATTCACAACACATTCGAACTCGGGTGTCTCCTGCTAACATTGGCCTCCTTGTCAGCCGGGTCTCATCCCAGCCTCAGTAATAATTTCACGTTGCCTATTCACATTTATCATCTGCACTATTCTCCTTCCTTTCCTTTCTTCAGCCAGCTCTTTCACAATTATTGTTGGTCATCCTGCCAGCCAGCGCCGCACGCCACGCCTCATCTTCACACTGAGGTTTCAGATACGACGTCATGCTGTCAGCCTGGTCCAGGTCACCTCTCAGACTTGCAGACCTGGTTCTGATGTAAGCAGAACCCTCTTTCACTTCCACATCTGTCCACCCTTCCACCTTCCTGATCCCAGCAAACTCCCACCCATCACCGGCTGCACTGGCTCCTGGGTCCCGCACCACTGCACCACTGATCTCACGCCTGTCACTCTTCCAGACTCTTGAACCTCCTGCTTCACCACCTCAAATGTTACCTTCGAAACTCCTGCGTCCTGTCTCCGCTTGATCAAACACCTCATTCTCAGCCTCACCGGCCTTAGTCCCACTGAATGCCAGCACACATTGCTGCAAACCAGCCTTTTCAATCCTCACTTTCCTCCCTTCTTCCAATCAGTCTGACTTTGTTCTGGCTCTCAATGGGTCTCAAGAAGCTGGTCATTTTCTGTCTTTCACTACTATTCACATTCTGTAATTCCAGCCCACTTACTGCGTCCTCCCTTCTCAAAACTGCAGCAGCAATCAGGCTCCTTCCACCTCGCCGTCTTCCCACTTCCAGTCTGTCTTCCTCCTGTTCTCCTGTCTCAGCCCAAATCCTCCAATGGACTACTCAGCCTTGATTCAATCATCTTCCCTCAACAAATGCCTTCACTTGCACCTCTCCTCTTCACTTCAGCCTCAAAGCCACTTTGTCTTTTCTTTCTTCGCTCCCACACTGTCTGAGAATGCCAGCCACAGTGACTTTTTGCCGAGCTGCCTCAGGGTCAAAGCCAGTTCACTGGCAACCGGGATTTCACACAGCAACATGCTGAGCGGGGTCTGCCTGTGCTCACCTCTCCTCAGCTGAGTCAGCCTCACCAGACACCAGGCCACGTGTTTCAGCTGTCACTGTGGTGAGGCTGATTCTCTGCCTGTTCTTCATACCGACAAATTGTGTCAGCTGTCCGATCATGCTCTTGACTGGCTCATTCTGTGTAGAGGTCGAAAGGGTCGTCCACAAAGTTCACACGGATTGAACTGGTGAAATGTTCTTGATATACTACATGGTACACAGCACATACACATGTGTGTGTGTGATACATTTTCCTATAGAGCTCTATTTCAGATGGGCTTGCTCTCCTTCATTTGTTTCAGCCTGTTCCTGAGCTGTCCTAACTTTCAAATTACAGCAAAATTTCAGTCCTGTTCTGCATCTTGGCAGCCCAACCACCACCTCGAGATCTCCAGCCTGTGTCACATCAGGCTGGTTCAGCTGCCACCACCAACAGCTGCCTGTCCGCCTGTGCTCCCAGACTCCTGAAACTCTGCACATCCTGTCTCAGCAAACAGAGGTTCACAGTTAATAGTTTAGAATAACACTGAAATAAAAACCTAAAAGAATACAGCCTGTCACACAAACACTGAAGTCAAAGATAACCAATTCTCAAACAACTTTGAAAGACCTTTATTTCAAAATATCTCACTTCACTGTATGATAATCAGTAAGTGGCTGGGCAATTCAATCCAACACACCATTTCAGCAATGGTGCTGAAGATCGAATCACCTGCACAAAGCTAGTCCGGGGTGACTCTCCGTCAGTAGTCTTTAAACATGGGTGTTGTTTCAAATGTTCAATTTCTAAACATTCAAATGTATAAGAAATATTCGTTTCACGCTTGCATGTTTGCAAAAAAGATTAGTTTGGCAGCATTCAACAGTTTCTTTTGAAATTCTTCAGAACTGTGATTTATTTCATTACATTCTATTCCATTTATTCTTCGAATATAAGAGGCAGAGACATTCTGCCATTATGTTTCTTAGAGTGATGTGGAGAGGTTATAATCTTTCAGTAAAGTGTGAGCATTCACAAGCTTCCCCAAATTGTGTGTCTGATAATAATGTTGGTAATGAGAGCAAAGATGTGAAAATATAGTAATAATTTTAGGTAGCAAATTGATGTTTAGTATAAAAGGTATGCAACCCAAAAGTCTTCAGGTGTAAAATGCCTTTGTCAGAATCTGCTGGGTGTGTGCTGGTCATGGCAAAGCAGCTGTACATATGGTCAAAATCAAAGTGGCACACCATGTTTTTGTGACAATTATAAAATAAACTAGATAGCTCTACCATTTATTAATCACATACCTTATTTTTCCTTCAATTTAATTATGTAATGCTTTGAGATTGTTTTGACGTTCAAATGATATTTGATTCTGAGATTTTTGTAGTTGCACAAACACTATTTCAGTAGAGTTATTTACCAGTTAGGCTAGACTAGAGACTGTCAACTTGCTCCGACAAGAGAATGGTCCGGTCTGTTAATCAAGGATAACCCATGAACCAGCAGACTGTCAGTCACATCACAATCTCATCCAACTGCGGGGCCCTTCCAGCATCGTCAGTCCTCTCGAACCTCTGTGCTCTCACCACTTCGAGTCTCACTTCGATCTTTCCTCATCTCTTCTTTCCATTCAGCTCTGTTCATGAGAAGATTCTTCAGAAAGAAACATGATTAAACTTTCACCGAGGGAACCTTTCCCCACATCAGCTGTTTTTGAGGTCAGTACCACTGAATATCTTGATTCTAGAATATGCTTCAGTGTATGATGTTTAAAAACCCCTAATATAACTTAAATATATTAGAATTTTTATTAGAGGGTTTTAAACATCTATACACTAAACTTAATAGCTACATGGTTCTAGGAATCAAGAGATATATTTTGAGGGTTCCATCAAGGATTTTAAAACAATCTTTTAAACAACCAGAACAGAGTCTCATTGAGATGATTCAGTGGGTAAAGGCATACCTTGTTGAGAAAAAACTTGATGTCCTGAGATTCTATACCTCTACCTCTACAAGGCGGATGGAATAATGGTATGCTCTTCCTACAATGAGAGAAGCAATGGAGAAAAAATAATTTTGCAAGTACTTTGACCTCCACAAGCATACTATGAACCAATGCACATACACACATACCAAGAAAGTTAATTTAAAAAAACTCAGAAGACATACAAGTTTAGAATGGTAATATAAAAAAGTAAGGAGCAATAAAGCATCTGTAAATTGGAAACTAAAAGAATCATTGTGAGGATCAGACAGATAATAAACCAGCCCTGCTTAGTCTATTACATGAAGAGGAATTAAATATACTTAACAAGTGTTAAAATAGAATAGTCTTTCCCACTGACATAATCTCACACACTCACTCAAAGTTACTTAATGAATGGGAGTTCTGGCTCAAGTCTGAGCCCACTGTGTGTGAACACATATGGCTTCTTCTTACCTTTCTGTGTTCAGAACCAAATGCTGGGCAGGATGGCTCGCACGGACTTGAAATTGGTTGCACATCTGATTGTGGCAAGGGAGAATATCTTCTCGTGGTGAACGATGCTTGGGATTGTTCTAAAATAAATAAACAAAACTCTTCTCTCAGGCTACAGTACCCAGACAGGTGTGAAGTAAGGGCTGGGGGAAGGGTTCCCCTCTCTACAGACTCCACTCAGTGAGGCAGAGCTGATATAAATCCCCCATCCATCAGTTTGGCATTGCTTCTTGAGCTCCTCTAGATATATTGCACAGTGCTTGCCAAGATTTCTCTCCCCTCTTGCCCCCAGTAAAAGAACACAAATAAAAGGGTCAGTGTCTGATGGATTATCAATAAAAGGATCACCTGCAAGCCCTATTAAGTATTGGGTTTACCCCACAAGAGATCTATGACAACTAGACAGCATAAATATTTAAAATGGAAAAAAATTAACTCATAAGGTTTTGAGGGACTTTCATCCCACTAAATAGAATATCCTTGTTTCTTATTCAGTTTCACCCCCACACTCACAGTTTCAAGAAAGTCTTTGTTATAATTCCATGCTGCACAATTATAGAATAGGCAAAGAGAAACGAACAAATGAACAGAAAGAATAGGAACATGCTTTACATAAGATACCGAGATTACTTTTATTTTAAAAGCATAAGAATTGGAAAATCAAGCCAAGAGGGAATAATACAGAGATTAGGTGACATTAAAGACACTTATTTACTAGTATATTTCTTTGATGTGCAACTACTGAAATGTTCCTACTTAAAAAAAAAAAAGAGGGATGCATGTTAAGAATCAAAGCAAGACTCAGAAAGTAATCAAAACACAAAATTCAGAAAAAGATTCTGACAGTAACAAGAAGGAAGAGGCCCCTCCACAGGGTTAAATTAATTGTAGCCAATTTCTGGATAGATATGACTGGCAGGTATATAGTTTCTATAAGTCATCCTTAATGCTGGAGTAAGTTTGCTTGAGTCGCCTATGCTGGAAACAACGCCTCAGCTGGTCTCTTGTGAGTGACAGTAATAAAGTTATTAGTCTAGGTCACTTAACTAGCCTGCTTTAGTCCGTCTGTCGTAGATGCTCTACCTAGGCTGAATAGGTGTTTATTCACATCTTCCTAAAAAGTCACACAATACTCAAGTCAAATATCATTTGAGGCATTAGAGACAATCTCAAAAGCATTACACATGAACAGAATTGCAGAGAAGAAGGAAGAAAAAATAAAAGGTATGTGATTAATAAATGGTAAGTATCCTAGTTTAATTATTTACACACATTTATAATTGTCTAAAATATGGTGTGCCATACAGTTTTGACTCCTTAATAGTACAATATACTTTTACCATGACCAGCACACACCCAACGGGCTATATCGCACTCTCCACTACAATAGTTTTTCACTCACCAGTGGGAATCAGATTCACAAGCAAAGTGACTGGGCAGATATTTAACTACACACCCTGAAGACTTTGGTTAGCCTGTTTTTACATGTCTACTAAACATCAGTTTGCTTTCTAAATTATTACTAACAATTTTCCCACATCTTTGCTTCTCATTACTTAGCAACGTGGCCAAAATAGTTTTCTAATTTAGGGAAAGCATAATGAATGCTCACACTTCTTGAAAGATTATAGCCTCTCCACCGCCACTCTCCTAGAAAACATAATGGCAGAATGTCTCTGCCTCTTATATTCCAAAAGAATAAATGGAATAAATTCTTAGTAAAATAATTCACAGTTCTGAAGAATTTCAAAAGAAAACTGTTAGTGCCACTTAAATAAAATTTAAAAATATTTTTTGCAAAACTATACAGAAAATATTAAGGCAACGTCTTTTTTTTATAGTTTGACTTTTTCCCTTTTATTAGTCTTTTTTTTTATTAACTTGAATATTTCTTATATACATTTGGTGTTATTCCTTTCCGGTTTCCAGCAACATCCCCCTCCCCCCCCCCCTTCTTATGGGTTCCCCTCCCCCCTCCCCCATTGCCGCCTCCCCCCAACAGTCTGGTTCACTGGGGGTTCAGTCTTAGCAGGACCCAGGGCTTCCCCTTCCACTGGTGCTCTTACTAGGATATTCATTGCTACCTATGAGGTCAGAGTCCAGGGTCAGTCCATGTATAGTCTTTAGGTAGTGGCTTAGTCCCTGGAAGCTCTGCTTGGTTGGCATTGTTGTACATATGGGGTCTCGAGCCCCTTCAAGCTCTTCCAGTTCTTTCTCTGATTCCTTCAACGGGGGTCCTATTCTCAGTTCGGTGGTTTGCTGCTGGCATTCGCCTCTGTATTTGCTGTATTCTGGCTGGGTCTCTCAGGAGCGATCTACACTTCTGCACTTCTTTGCTTCATCCATCTTGTCTAATTGGGTGGCTATATATATATGGGCCACATGTGGGGCAGGCTCTGAATGGGTGTCCCCTTCAGTCTCTGTTTTAATCTTTTTCTCTCTTCCTGCCAAGGGTATTCTTGTTCCCTTTTTAAAGAAGGAGTGAAGCATTCACATTTTGATCATCCGTCTTGAGTTTCATTTGTTCTAGGCATAAAGGGTAATTCAAGCATTTGGGCTAATAGCCACTTATCAATGAGTGCATACCATATATGTCTTTCTGTGATTAGGTTAGCTCACTCAGGATGATATTTTCCAGTTCCAACCATTTGCCTACTAATTTCCTAAAGTCGAATTGTTTTGATAGCTGAGTAATATTCCATTGTGTAGATGTACCACATTTCTGTATCCATTCCTCTGTTGAAGGGCATCTGGGTTCTTTCCAGCTTCTGGCTATTATAAATAAGGCTGCGATGAACATGGGTGGAGCCACGTGTCTTTTTTATATGTTGGGCATCTTTTGGGTATATGCCCAAGAGAGGTATAGCTGGATCCTCAGGCAGTTCAATGTCCAATTTTCTGAGGAACTCCAGACTGATTTCCCAGAATGATTGTACCAGTCTGTAACCCCACCAACAATGGAGGAGTGTTCCTCTTTCTCCCACATCCTCGCCAGCATTTGCTGTCACCTGAGTTTTGATCTTAGCCATTCTCACTGGTGTGAGGTGAAATCTCAGGGTTGTTTTGATTTGCATTTCCCTGATGACTAAAGATGTTGAACATTTCTTTCGGTGTTTCTCAGCCATTCGGCATTCCTCAGCTGTGAATTCTTTGTTTAGCGCTGAACCCCATTTTTTAATAGGGTTATTTGTCTCCCTGCAGTCTAACTTTTTGAGTTCTTTGTATATTTTGGATATAAGGCCTCTATCTGTTGTAGGATTGGTAAAGATCTTTTCCCAATCTGTTGGTTGCCGTTTTGTCCTAACCACAGTGTCCTTTGCCTTACAGAAGCTTTGCAGTTTTATGAGATCCCATTTGTCGATTCTTGATCTTAGAGCATACGCCATTGGTGTTTTGTTCAGGAAATTTTTTCCAGTGCCCATGTGTTCCAGATGCTTCCCTAGTTTTTCTTCTATTAGTTTGAGTGTGTCTGGTTTGATGTGGAGGTCCTTGATCCACTTGGACTTAAGCTTTGTACAGGGTGATAAGCATGGGTCGATCTGCATTCTTCTACATGTTGACCTCCAGTTGAACCAGCACCATTTGCTGAAAATGCTATCTTTTTTCCATTGGCTGGATTTGGCTCCTTTGTCAAAAATCAAGTGACCATAGGTGTGTGGGTTCATTTCTGGGTCTTCAATTCTGTTCCATTGGTCTATCTGTCTGTCTCTGTACCAATACCATGCAGTTTTTTTATCACTATTGCTCTGTAATACTGCTTGAATTCAGGGATAGTGATTCCCCCTGAAGTCCTTTTATTGTTGAGGATAGCTTTAGCTATCCTGGGTTTTTTGTTATTCCAGATGAATTTGCAAATTGTTCTGTCTAACTCTTTGAAGAATTGGATTGGTATTTTGATGGGGATTGCATTGAATCTGTAGATCGCTTTTGGTAAAATGGCCATTTTTACTATATTAATCCTGCCAATCCATGAGCATGGGAGATCTTTCCATCTTCTGAGGTCTTCTTCAATTTCTTTCTTCAGTGTCTTGAAGTTCTTTTTTTTTTTGATCTTTTTTTTTTTTTTCTTTTGTTCTTTTTTTTCGGAGCCGAGGACCGAACCCAGGACCTTGTGCTTGCTAGGCAAGCACACTACTGCTGAGCTAAATCCCCAACCCCCTTGAAGTTCTTATTGTACAGATCTTTTACTTGCTTGGTTAAATTCACAACAGAGGTACTTTATATTATTTGGGTCTATTATGAAGGGGTGTCGTTTCCTAATTTCTTTCTCGGCTTGTTTCTTCTTTTGTGTAGAGGAAGGCTACTGATTTATTTGAGTTAATTTTATACCCAGCCACTTTTTGAAGTTGTTTATCAGCTTTAGTAGTTCTCTGGTGGAACTTTTGGGATCACTTAAATATACTATCATATCATCTGCAAATAGTGATATTTTGACTTCTTCTTTTCCGATCTGTATCCCCTTGACCTCCATTTGTTGTCTGATTGCTCTGGCTAGAACTTCAAGAACTATATTGAATAAGTAGGGAGAGAGTGGGCAGCCTTGTCTAGTCCCTGATTTTAGTGGGATTGCTTCAAGTTTCTCTCCATTTAGTTTAATGTTAGCCACTGGTTTGCTGTATATGGCTTGTACTATGTTTAGGTATGGGCCTTGAATTCCTAGTCTTTCCAGGACTTTTATCATGAGGGGTGTTGAATTTTGTCAAATGCTTTCTCAGCATCTAATGAAATGATCATGTGGTTTTGTTCTTTCAGTTTGTTTATATAATGGATCACGTTGATGGTTTTCCGTATATTAAGCCATCCCTGCATGCCTGGGATGACGCCTACTTGATCATGGTGGATGTTTGTTTTGATGTGCTCTTGGATTCGGTTTGCCAGAATTTTGTTGAGTATTTTTGGCCGATGTTCATAAGGGAAATTGGTCTGAAGTTCTCTTTCTTTGTTGGGTCTTTGTGTGGTTTAGGTATAAGAGTAATTGTGGCTTCATAGAAGGAATTGGTGTAGTGCTCCATCTGTTTCAATTTTTGTGGAATAGTTTGGATAATATTGGTATGAGGTCTTCTATGAAGGTCTGATAGAATTCTGCACTGAACCCGTCTGGACCTGGGCTCTTTTTGGTTGGGAGACCTTTAATGACTGCTTCTATTTCCTTAGGAGTTATGGGGTTGTTTAACTGGTTTATCTGTTCCTGATTTAACTTCGGTACCTGGTATCTGTCTAGGAAATTGTCCATTTCCTGTAGATTTTCAAGTTTTGTTGAATATAGGCTTTTATAGTAAGATCTGATGATTTTTTGAATTTCCTCTGAATCTGTAGTTATGTCTCCCTTTTCATTTCTGATTTTGTTAATTTGGACTCACTCTCTGTGTCCTCTCATTAGTCTGGCTAGGGGTTTATCTATCTTGTTGATTTTCTCAAAGAACCAACTTTTGGTTCTGTTGATTCTTTCTATGGTCCTTTTTGTTTCTACTTGGTTGATTTCAGCTCTGAGTTTCATTATTTCCTGCCTTCTACTCCTCCTGGGTGTATTTGCTTCTTTTTGTTCTAGAGCTTTTAGGTGTGCTGTCAAGCTGCTGACATATGCTCTTTCCTGTTTCTTTCTGCAGGCACTCAGCGCTATGAGTTTTCCTCTTAGCACAGCTTTCATTGTGTCCCATAAGTTTGGGTATGTTGTACCTTTATTTTCATTAAATTCTAAAAAGTTTTTAATTTCTTTCTTTATTTCTTCCTTGGCCAGGTTATCATTGAGTAGAGCATTGTTCAATTTCCACGTATATGTGAGCATTCTTCCCTTATTGTTATTGAAGACCAGCTTTAGGCCGTGGTGGTCTGATAGCATGCATGGGATTATTTCTATCTTTCTGTACCTGTTAAGGCCCGTCTTTTGACCAATTATATGGTCAATTTTGGAGAAAGTACCATGAGGAGCTGAGAAGAAGGTATATCCTATTGCTTTTTTAGGGTAGAACGTTCTATAAATATCCGTTAAGTCCATTTGGCTCATGACTTTCTTAGTCTGTCTACGTCTCTGTTTAATTTCTGTTTCCATGATCTGTCCATTGATGAGAGTGGGGGTGTTGAAATCTCCTACTATTATTGTGTGAGGTGCAATGTGTTTTGAGCTTTAGTAAGGTTTCTTTTTACGTATGTAGGTGCCCTTGTATTTGGGGCCTAGATATTTAGGATTGAGAGTTCATCTTGGTGGATTTTTCCTTTGATGAATATAAAGTGTCCTTCCTTATCTTTTTTGATGACTTTTAGTTGAAAATTGATTTTATTTGATATTAGAATGGCTACTCCAGCTTGCTTCTTCTGACCATTTGCTTGGAAAGTTGTTTTCCAGCCTTTGACTCTGAGGTAGTGTCTGTCTTTGTCTCTGAGGTGTGTTTCCTGTAGGCAGCAGAATGCAGAATGCAGGGTTGTGTATCCAGTTTGTTAATCTATGTCTTTTTATTGGGGAGTTGAGGCCATTGATGTTGAGAGATATTAAGGAATAGTGATTATTGCTTCCTGTTATATTCATATTTTGATGTGAGGTTATGTTTGTGTGCTACTCTTCTCTTTGTTTTGTTGTCAAGATGATTAGTTTCTTGCCTCTTCTAGGGTATAGGTTGCCTCCTTATGTTGGGCTTTACCATTTATTATCCTTGTAGTGCTGGATTTGTAGAAAGATATTGTGTAAATTTGGTTTTGTCATGGAATATCTTGGTTTCTCCATCTATGTTAATTGAGAGTTTTGCAGGATACAGTAGCCTGGGCTGGCATTTGTGTTCTCTTAGGGTCTGTATGACATCAGTCCAGGATCTTCTGGCCTTCATAGTTTCTGGCGAAAAGTCTGGTGTGATTCTGATAGGTCTGCCTTTATATGTTACTTGACCTTTTTCCCTTACTGCTTTTAATATTCTTTCTTTATTTTGTGCGTTTGGTGTTTTGACTATTATGTGACAGGCGGTGTTTCTTTTCTGGTGCAATCTATTTGGAGTTCTGTAGGCTTCGTGTATGCTTATGGGCATCTCTTTCTTTAGGTTAGGGAAGTTTTCTTCTATGATTTTGTTGAAGATATTTACTGGTCCTTTGAACTGGGAGTCTTCACTCTCTTCTATACCTATTATCCTTAGGTTTGATCTTCTCATTGAGTCCTGGATTTCCTGTATGTTTTGGACCAGTAGTTTTTTCCGCTTTACATTATCTTTGACAGTTGAGTCAATGATTTCTATGGAATCTTCTGCTCCTGAGATTCTCTCTTCCATCTCTTGTATTCTGTTGGTGAAGCTTGTATCTACAGCTCCTTGTCTCTTCTTTTGGTTTTATATATCCAGGGTTATTTCCATGTGTTCTTTCTTGATTGCTTCTATTTCCATTTTAATTCCTTCAACTGTTTGATTGTGTTTTCCTGGAATTCTTTCAGGGATTTTTGTGATTCTCTCTGTAGGCTTCTACTTGTTTATTAATGTTTTCCTGTGTTTCTCTAAGGGAGTTCTTCACGTCTTTCTTGAAGTCCTCCAGCATCATGATCAAATATGATTTTGAAACTAGATCTTGCTTTTCTGGTGTGTTTGGATGCTCCATGTTTGTTTTGGTGGGAGAATTGGGCTCCGATGATGTCATGTAGTCTTGGTTTCTGTTGCTTGGGTTCCTGCGCTTGCCTCTCGCCATCAGATTATCTCTAGTGTTACTTTGTTCTGCTATTTCTGACAGTGGCTAGACTGTCCTATAAGCCTGTGTGTCAGGAGTGCTGTAGACCTGTTTTACTGTTTTCTTTCAGCCAGTTATGGGGACAGAGTGTTCTGCTTTCGTGCGTGTAGGTTTTCCCCTCTACAGGACTTCAGCTGTTCCTGTGGGCCTGTGTCTTGAGTGCACCAGGCAGGTCAGGTTCCTTCTGTGAGCCTCCGTGCACCAGGGTTCCAGATGGCCTCCGGTGTTTTCCTCTGGCGTCCGAGATGTGTGTGCAGAGAGCAGTCTCTTCTGGTTTCCCAGGCGTGTCTGCCTCTCTGAAGGTTTAGCTCTCCCTCCCACGGGATTTGGGTGCAGAGAACTGTTTATCTGGTCTGTTTCCTTCAGGTTCCAGCGGTGTCTCAGGCGCAGGGGTCCTGCCGCTCCTGGGCCCTCCCCCACGGGCACCCAGAGGCCTTATACAGTTTCCTCTTGGGCCAGGGATGTGGGCAGGGGTGGGCAGTGTTGGTGGTCTCTTCTGCTCTGCAGCCTCAGGAGTGCCCACCTGACCAGGAGGTAAGGTCTGTCTCCCACGGGGTCTGGGAGCAGAGAGCTGCTGCAGGCCGGGATCCGCGGGTGTGGGACTTCCGCAAGGCAACGTCTTTAAATTCCAGAGACTAACATATTTGGGTTGAATTTTTAATTTATTTTATGTGTATGAATGTTTGCTTGCAGGTATATCAGTGTACCATGTGTATGTAGTTACCTCCAGTAGCTGGAAAAGGAGGTTGGAACTCCTGGGACTGAGTTACAGATGGCTGTGTGCTGCTATATGGGTGCTGGGAATCAAATCTGGGTCCCCTGGAAGAGCAGCTAGTGCTCTTGATTGCTGAGCGATTTCTCCAGCCCTACTGGGTTAAATTATAACATACTAATGCAGCAACCTAACAAAATCGTCTTCAATTAGACTTCCCACAAGCAAGGGAATAATTATTTCCCAGTGTAAGCAACACAAAATCTGGAAAATATTGCATTAATAATTTTTTTTTCAAAATATCCTACCACCAAATTGAGCTCAGCATAAGTGTAGAGAGAGTGGGAGAGCTTTTGTCTTTTTACTGTGTCTTGTTTAGTTCTCACCTCTTGAAGGTCTAATCTTTTCAAAGGGAACTTTGGATGGGGGAGTAGGTCTAGGGGAGAGGGTAGTTGGGAGCTAGAAAGAATAGATCAAGGGGAAACAGAATATATTGTATGAGAGAAAAATATTTTCAGTAAAGAAAATAATATACTAAAGAGAAATATTCCTTTTGCCATCTTTATTAAATTGGGTATTTTTTATTTACATTTCATATGTTATTCCCTTTCCCGGTTTCTATGCCAACATCACCCTAGGCCCTCCCCCTCCCATCCTATATGGGTGTTCCCTTCCCAATCTTCCCCACATTACTGCCCTCTGTCCATAAATCCTGTTCACTGGGGGTCCAGCCTTGGCAGGACCAAGGGCTTCCCCTTCCACTGGTGCTCTTACTAGTCTATTCATTGCTACCTATGAGGTTGGAGCCCAGGGTCAATCCATGCATAGTCTTTGGGTAGTGGCTTAGTCCCTGGAAGCTCTGGTTGGTTGGCATTGTTGTTCATATGGGGTCTCAAGCCCCTTCAGCTCTTTTAGTCCTTTCTCTGATTCCTTCAAAGTTTAGAACAGAGGCTGAAGGAACACCCATTCAGAGCCTGCCCTACATGTGGCCCATACATATACAGCCACCAAACTAGATAAGATGGATGAAGCAAAGAAGTGCAGGCCGACAGGAACCAGATGTAAATCTCTCCTGAGAGACAAAGCCAGAATAAGGCAAATACATAGGCGAATGCTAGCAGCAAACTACTGAACTGAGAACAGGACCCCCATTGAAGGAATCAAAAAGAGAAATATTCTTAAATAAGTGAGAATTCCTCCTCCATTATACAGAAGTTTAGGATGTATTCCTTTACTGAATGTCTTCCATAGAAAGGCAGTATACCTTTTATTTTGGCACAAAGATGAGAAAAATCATAAAATAATTGGAAATAAACATGTAAATTTCTTCAAATATGTTCTTCAGTTCTGCGAAGTCTTCTACTAGAGAAGGGAACTATATTTATTTTGTTTATAAAATTAAGAATTTTGCATGCACATATGAATTTAGAGAGTTGGTAACAGCATATATAGGACCTTCACAAGCTCAGGACAGACAAAATCCTAAATGGAGGAGGGGAAGAGCAAACGAATTAGTTATCCTATACCAAATGATAGGCTCTGGAAACCTACATGAAAATAGCATTATAGAGATGAGAAGAAATGTATATGTATACACATACACACACACACACACACACACACACACACACACACACACACACACACACATATATATATATATATATATATATATATATATATATATATATATATATCTCAACAATTAACATAAAAAGAGGCCATGAATCAGTAAGAGAGAAAAGGGGTCCATGAGTGTCCTAGGGTTTTACTGCTGTGAAGAGACACCATGACCAAGGCAAAGTCTTATAAGGACAACATTTAACTGGCTTTCAGTTTCACAGGTTCAATCCATTATCATCAGGGTGGAAACATGGCAGCATCCAGACAGGCATGGTGCAGGAAGAGCTGAGAGTTCTACATCTTCATCTGAAAGCTGCTAGTAGAATACTGGCTTCCAGGCAGCTAGGATGAGAGTCTTAACGCCCACACCCATAGTGACACACCTACTCCAACAAGGCCACACCTTCTAATAGTGCCACTCCCTGGACCAAGCATAGTCAAACCATAACAATGGAAGAGTTTGAGGTGAGGAAAATAATATAATTGCATTATAATAAAAAATTTAAAAATATCTCCCCCTGACAATGGGCCAAAGAATGTGGGTAGTATTGTTTTTATATCTGTCAGGGGCAGAAGAGATGATAATCCTTTGTTCATTCTACTTTGATGCCTGGCTTGGTGGCCAAAGTTGTTTTATGCCTGGGACACATAACAATCAAATCAAATCCAGGCAGTACAGCTCAGGAGGAGAATGACAGACAGTGACCTGCATTCTGCCACCCTGGCAAGGAATGATACTCATAGACCTGTCCTCTGCCATATGACACAGGCAAGTCATAGTTACACAGAGCCCTCCCTGCCTGTCACTATTCAGTGCAGCACTGGGAGTGGGAAGACAGAGAAAGACATTAGGACCACCATGCCACCCACAGGCCTACCTTTCAGTGCTCAGATAGAACGGCTATTCTTGTCCTGCTTACAAGACAAAAATGTCACATACACACTGCCAGCCTTGTGATCAACCTGTAGCAAGATCCACCACTGTGTGTCGATGAATGGGAGAGAAAGGAGCAAATTGAACGTTATGGACAGAAATGGCACTGGAGACTTGAGGGAGGAGAAGAGTAGGCTTTTGTGAATGGCCACGATGAGGATCTTGCCTAAGCCTCCTCTGAGGGCCGTGCCTGGATTTGTGGTTTCACAGCGGCATGGCTCAGTGTAGATGTGTGCAGCTCACGTCACCACGAGAGAACAAAGGGACGACCAGGCACAGGACCACCTGGATTTCCAGGAGCTATGCAGATCTGACCCTGCCTTTCATTGGTGGTGGCACTCTGCAGAGGAGGCTGGCCTCATCTCTTAGCAGCAGGCCCTGCACCTTACCCAGACAGCGCAGTGGAACTGGCCCTAGTGGCTGGGGTGTAGTTGAGCCAGTCCCAAAGGCATGAGTGTGGGACAGCTGAACCCCACAATTTGTCTGGTGTGGGGAGGAACAGGTGCAGAGGTGAGGTCCAATCCCCAACCTCTGGCTGTTGGGGAAACTCCACACAGTGTCATGGGCATGGGCGATGTAGCCTTGCTTCTTACCAGCTTCAGCACTTGGGAGAACAGACCCTCCAACCCTTACTACCTGTAGCAGTTGGGAGAGTTGTCCCTGGTGTCCTGAGAGCATGGGTCTGTCCCTGCCCCTCACCAACTGGAGCACTCAAGAGAGCAGAGTCTTTACCTCACCTGAGTGACACAATAGAGTTGACCCTGGTGGCAGGGACATGGGTGAGGTATCCAGCAGAAAGAGTGAGCAAGGGAGAGCTGGTCCTGAGACTCCTCTGTCCTGAGGTGGCCAGGACTGAGGGTATATGTCTTCTACACCTTTACCCCTCACCATCTGAGGCAGTTAGAAGAGCTGACTCCAGGATCTTGAAAGCAGTTGATCTGGCCCAGTCCCTCACAGGCTCCTGGCCCTGCACCTGTCCTGGGCAGCACAGGAAGCTTATCCTGGTGAAGAGTTACCAGGATGCTAAGACTGAAGGAGAGGTTTCTCAGCCACTTGTCTATCAGGAAGTGAACCGGGTGCTGGAGTGGTGCCCCACCCCCACCCAGTGACTGTGTTAGTCTGGAGAAGGGGACCCTGAGGGCACAGAGCAGGGATAGCTCTATTGTTGCCCTTCAGCATGATTTACCTTGTGTAAATGGCCCTTTAAAGAATCCCCAGTTGCCAGTGAACTGGCTGGCCCTTTAAGAATCCTTAGCCCCAGCTCCGGAAAAAAAGAACCAAAAAAAAAAGAATCCTTAGCCATTGAAACTGCTTGACCTTATGACCTCCAGTGTTGGTTGCCTCTTGGATTTCTGGGAACAGGAAAGAAAAAAACAAAAAACAAAAAAGCTGAGGCTGAGGATGGGGGTGGGGGAGGGAACAGAGTGAAGGCATTTGGTAGGGAAGATATTCTTGGGATACAGTTGAGTCAGGAGACACTGAGCAGAGCAAAGAGTCTAGAACAGTTCTTAGAGTTTGGAGCTGCTACTATTGAGAAAACTGGGAAAGGGGAATAATTAAGCAGACTGTTGGGAACCAAGGGAAGAACTATTGGGAGGAACTTTTGAAGGGGCCAAGACTGGAAACTGGGAGAAGGTTGGCAGGGAGTCGAGAGTACTGGTTACTGCTGTAAAAATGCTAGCCGTTTTACAGTTACCTCCTCATTGGCTGTAGAACTTGAGAGAGTGGGCCTTGCACCTTGCCTGGGCAACACAGTGAAACTGGCCCTGATGGCTAAGGCATCTGTGAGCCAGCTGCCATGCAGAGATGTTTCCTATGTTTTACGTTTTTTGTTTTCTGTATTTGGTGATGGCAGAATGTGTTTGTGTGTTTTTTATTTGGAGAAAAATGTTACAAGGGCAAAGGAAAGATATGAGGGAATGAAGAGGTGAGAGGGATTGGAATACATGAGGTAAATCTCATAAAGAACCAATAAAAAATCAGAAACTAATAAATAACACAATAAAAAATATAATAAAATATTTTAAAAGTATAAAAGAAAAATGATTTCATGCCACAAATGGGTTTTAAATTGGAATTTTAGAGTGTGATTAGTAGTGACTTGAGGAAAGATTAAGAAAAATTGACCCAGCTGTACCACTTCTGTGCATAAACCCAAAAGATGCTCCAACATATAACAAGGACCCATGCTCCACTATATTCATAGCGGCCCTATTTATAAGAGCCAGAAACTAGAAAGAACCCAGATGTCCTTCAATGGAGGAATGAATACAGAAAATGTGGTATATTTATACACCACTATTAAAAACAATGACTTCATGAATTTCTTAGGCAGATGGATGGAACTAGGAAATATCATCCTGAGTGAGGTAACCCAATCGCAAAAGGACACACATAGTATGTACTCACTGAAAAGTGGATATTAGCCCAAAATCTTGGAATACCCAAGATACAATTTATAGACCACAAGAAGCTCAAGAAGAAGGAAGACCAAAGTGTGGATGCTTCAGTACTTCTTAGAAGGGAGAACAAAATACTCAAGGGAGGAAATACAGAAACAAAGCATGGAGCAGAGAGTGAAGGAAAGACCATCTAGAGACTGCCGCACTTGGGGATCAATCCCATATACAGACACTAAACCCAGACACTATTGCAGATGCCAAGAAGTGAATGCTGACAGGAGCCGGATATAGTTGTCACCTGAGAGACTATACCAGAGCCTGACAAATATAGAGGCAGATGCTTGCAGCCAACCATTGGACAGAGAACTGGGTCCCCATTGGAGGAGTTAGAGAAAAAACTGAAGGAATTGATGGGTTTTGCAACCCAACAGTAATAACAACATCAACCAACCAGATACCCCTGAGCTCCGAGGGACTAAACCATCAATTAAAGAGTACACCCAGAGGGACCCATGACTTCAGCCACATATGTAGTAGAGGATGGCCTTGTTGGGCATCAATGAGAGGAGAGGCCCTTGACCTGTGAAGGCTTGATGCCCCAGTGGAGGGGAATGCCAGGGTGGGGAGGAGAAAGGGAGAGGTGTTTGAGTGGAGGAGCATCCTTATAGAAGTATTGGGAAGGGGAATGGACTAGGGGGTTGCAGGAGGAGACACCAGGAAAGGGAATAACATTTGAAATGTAAATAAAGAAAATATCCTATAAAAGAAAAATTGAACAAAAGTAGGAAAGTTCCTAAGTATAATATAAGAGGTCATGTAAAGAGTGAATCTAGAAAAAGGTTAGATGACATAGTCTGGAAAAGTCTTGGGAAATTGCATTACATTCACAAAGTGTCATAAGGTTTAAACATTGGGAATTGAAAAGTTCCTTTTTCAGCCATTTTCCAGTAAAAGTACACAGTAATTCATACCCACTAGAATCCTATCACTCTCCATGCAGAGTTAGGAGAACTCTGAAAACTTAAGTTCAGCTTAAAAACTGATACAAAGTTCTAGCACTGTTTGTAGAAAAATACTCCAAAAGCCGTTTCACGGGTGAGTATAAAGTCAGAAGTTTTACTTTATCATTTTTTTCTATAACCCTTCCCTAAGGGAAGCAGAATCTGCTGATCAGTGATGGAAATCCTAGACTATGATTTCTTCCACAAGGAAAAATGTGAGCAAAATAGATATCAGGCTTCCTCAGCAATGGAGGTTCTGTACAAGAGATAAATTTCTGCCTCACCTATCCAAATATGAGAAGATAAAAGGGTGAACTATCCTGAGACAGCTAGGTACAAAAAGATGTTTATTTGGTAGTAAATTGAAGAAAGTTCTGCTACATGCCTTATGGACAAACAAACCCCAAGGGATTGTTAGCCTAGGCCACTGCTACCCACTAGTGAATATATATATATAACTATATTTGTATCTCTGTGAATGGTGTACTATACATCCTCATGAATAGCCCATGTGATGTTCTGCAATGGCATCAATCATCGCTGTGAATCTTCACCTATAACTCAACTCTGATAGTGGGAGAGAAGATGCACAAGCTTGGCCACTTTGGAAAAACCATCCTAGAGAAAATGGATAGATAGGAGCTGTTTTGTCAGTCATAGATTTTGTAAGAACATAAGAAGGCCATCCAGAGTAAAGACCAGAGTCTCTACCCAGAGTCACAAGTAACAGTCTTTATCTGTCTACACCAGGGAGTGAGACTGAAGCCAACACCTGGATCGAGAAAACATGACAGACACTGCCAAAGGAACAAAATGGAAATTCCACAGCTGACTCCAGAGGAACAGAGACGTGTGGCTGGCAGAGAACGTAACATCATTATCCTAACGAACCTCAGTGAAATATTAGAAAACAAGATGAGACCAATAGAGCATGAGTAAACTCAAGAACACGGTGCAGAAAAACTGCTCAAACTTTAACAATAATATAGAAACTTGTAGGATGATGTCATTATGCAGCAAGTAAGGTCAACACGTAGCCTATCATTGGATGAGAAGGACGGGTAGGCAGAGGGGAAAGGAGGAAGGAGGAATCAAGATGGAGATTACGGAGGAAGATGTTTCCCATCCAGGTGGTCTAGGTCAATTTTATCTTGTCTAGGTGGGTAGATTAAACCTTTAATAATTGGCAGTGAATTTATTCTGTGGACATATTGTGGATTAAATATTTAACATATAAATCTGAATGTTGGGGTACAGTTTATTGAGTCTTGATATTACTGGGGAGCTGGGACCAAAGTTCCCGGCTGGCCAGGGCTGGCCAGGTTGACTAGCAATGGTAACGGAGAGACCACCGGGACTAGAAGATAGCTAGGCTAATGTGGTATGGCGTCACACGGAAGCCATCTGCCAGTGAGGTAAATTAACGTTCGTTCTATATGGCACTACAGTGCCAGAACTAATACCAGGGAGCAACCCCTCGGGTCCGAGAGTACCAGGGGCTCAGCGTGGAGCCGTGACCCGTGGGACCTCGTCGTGCCCATTTTGATCTTACAGTAACAGAAACCAACAGTAAAGACTGTGATGAAAGGGAAAGAGAAGAAGGCAGGGAAGGAAGAAGGAAGAAATTGGGTGTGAAGAAGACATTTAAAATGAACTGTGAAAAGAAATGGAAGATGCCTTGAATTTTTAAAAATAGATACATTGATTCATGTGCATTTGACATTATCTAGATAAGCAAAAGGCCAATAGAATAGGAAGGGGAAGAGACAATAGAAAGGAGGGGCCTGGAGGGAAAGGGAGAGGAGGGAAGGGAAGGGAAAGGGAGGCTGATGAACTTTCTGGAACACTGTCACTTGAAGCACAGTTTGTATTATGAGAATCCCAGAGACAAAGGAAAAGAAGTGGAATTGATGTTTATTTACATATACAGTAACAGTCAACTCTGAATCTGGAGGGGAAAGTAAACATTGCTTTTCCCCGAATTTAAATAGCGCCAAATAAGTTGAGCACAGAGATTTCTTCACTGGAAAACACTATAATGAAACTGTACCCAGAGGGAAAGTGTTGTAAGCATAATGAGAAAAGCAACTTGTCTCCTATAAGATTATAACTTGATTTCCATATTAGTCAGCTTCCTATTATCGTAACAAAATACAGAATTCTGGCTACTTGTGGAAGAAAAGGTGCATTTGGCACGTGGCTCTGAAAGTCCACAATCAAATTCTTATTATCCCTTTTGTTTTGGGCTTCTGTAAAGGGCAGTACATCATATATAATACGTCTCAAGCCAGCAAGGAGAGAGGGAGGGGAAGGGGCTAAGGTCCAATCACCCCTTGGATTGGTGTTCCTTTTTAAAGCTGTATAGCAATTGCTGGTGTGCTCATCCTGAGGACTAAAACCACCTAGGAATTTCCGGTGGGCATTCATGCTGTTGCTACTAAGGGTAATTAAAGGCTGTTTGAACAAAGTTTGAATAAAATGATACGACAAAGAAACTCCTAACAGCCTCGACCTAGAATATCGCCATATAAAAAAAAGTAAAGGATTTCTTAGGCAAACAAGCTCATTACCTGGCTTACAGTAAAAGCTGAAGAGAGTTCTGCATGTTTAACTGAAAGGATATTGATCAACATGAAAACATCTAGGGGTTTGATAAAGCATGTAATCAAATATGGAGAACTCTAATGCTCTAGTGATGCAAATTATTCTTATTAATTCTAATACTAAAGGTAAAAATACTAAACTACAGATACAATTATTTGTTAATGGATACGTAGCATGAAAGTATAAAATGGTGAAATCAGTAACATCAAGTGTAGATGGTAGAGAGGTAAAAGAAGAGAGTGTTGTATAGGATTGAAATTTTATATTTTACAACCTAATACTGACAGTTGTGATAGCATATGTCTTGCATGAGTTCTGGAACCATCAAAAGTAAAAATATAAGCTCGTCATGGACACATGAAAAATAAAGGGAAAGGAAACAAATGCACCCCTTCATGAAGAAAAATAGCAAAAGAAGAAGAGAATTAAAAGAAAATGCAGTGCTCGTACTGACAATGTGCTTTCCAGATCATCAGCCTTCTAGGTTGCCTTCAATCTACATTTAAATTTGAATACGATTCATCTGTAGCTGGGTCTTGATGGCTACAGGGGATCTGTTAATTTCCACCGAGCATTGGATATTTAACCCTGATCAGTCCATACTTCTTACATCAAGCTGTAGGCCTCTTTGTCTTCTTGCATTACCAAGCACACATATCAACATGTCTATTCCTCAAATTATCTGTCATCTGAGACTTTGATGCTGAGTATTCAAAGAGTTTCTTAATGGTATTACAAAGTAATAGTGACAATAAGCAGCAAAATTGACCACAAAGCCTGGAAAAGCTTCCCATTTTCCCATAACATACTTTTCTTACACTTGAATTCATTACCAGCATCCTGGTTTGATTTTACTAGCCTTAAAATCTCATCGTAGTACTCTCTGTCTTCTACATTCCTAGTTTCTACACATGTTTCTGGAAATCTCAGTAACATGATTATCAACTTGAATATCTGCCTACCTAAATCGAATAAATTATGAAAGATTTACAATATTCTCCTTCAAGGCATCTGGATTGTAGTTCATTGACACTATGTTCATATAGAAAATAAAATTTTGGTTTGGTTTACAAGTATCTAAACACAAAGACTCTTCAAGGTATCAGTTTCCATATGTCAAAGAGCAAGTAGGCCAGGAAAAGAGTTAGATGAGCTTCCGAACACTTTTCCTTTTCCTCTCCAAATACAATTTCCCAGACTATCTCCAGCTCTTTAGCAGATATCCTGATAAGCCTCTCCTCTCTCTCTCTCTCTCTCTCTCTCTCTCTCTCTCTCTCTCTCTCTCTCTCTCTCTCTCTCTCTCTCTCCCCTCCCTTCATCCCCAGGGGACTAAGTAAATCCCAGTGACATACTCTGCTCTCCTGTGGACTCTATCAGCCACCCCCACTTATTATAATAAAATGAACAAAGGATTTAAGACAGGAACGTAAATAACCTATTCTTATTTTTAAGTCAGTTTCCAATACTTAGAAGCATATTCTACCCAGAAACCCATGTAACCATATATGGCAGGATCATGGACACATTCCTTAACATACAACCCACAACAATTGCATTCTTTTAAAGACCAAAGAGAACAACAGAAAGCAAGGACTAAAATACCCAACCAACAAAGACAAGACAGATAACAGTACCTAGAAGTATAGTCATACACAAGCCACATGCCTAGACTCCAGTGTAAAAAAAATTAATAAAAGCAAGAAAAAGATGTATCCATTGTACTCCAGCAACCCTAACATGGGCAATCACAAGAAATGCATTCTAGCCTAAGCATATGACAAAAGCTTCAAGATACCTGAAATGTTAGATGCCCTTAAAGAGGAAATGAATAAACTAAAGAAATTTATTAAAATACAATCTTTGGAATAAAATGAACAAAGGATTTAAGACAGGAACGTAAAAATACAATCAGTAATGAAAACCCAAAATAAGGGGAAAATTAAACTTAAAATGTAGGAACACAAAAAATGAACCTCGTTTTTGTAAGTGAAGGCAAATCTCACCAACAGAATCCAAAAGATAGAATACAGACTCTCAGACATTGAAAACAAAATGCAAGTAATAGAGAACCTGGGCAAAGGCAATGCCAAATCCATGTAGAACACATGCAAAACATCTAAGAAATCCGGAAACTAAGAAAAGCCCAAATCTATGAATAATAGAAATGGAGAATGGAAAAGAAACACAGGTCAAGGGCTTAGAAAATACTTTCAACAAAGGAGGAGGTACCTATCGAAATATATATATATATATATATATATATATATATATATATATATATATATATCATGCAAATACCAAGAAGAATGTACCAGGAAAGAAATTCCCAAGAAACCAAACAATCAAAACACTAGACCCGCAGAAAAATGAAAAAATATTGAATGCTTCAAGGGGAAAAGACTAGTTAATATATAAAGACAGAGCTATTTGAATAACCATCTGACTTCTCCATGGAGATTTGAAAGGCCAGAAGGGACTATAAAAATGTTTTACAGGCTCTAAGGGACCACAAATGAAAGCTCAGAATACTATGTAAGTAAGCAAAAGTTTCATTGCGATAGATGAAGACAATAAAATCTTCCTTGATAAAAACAAACCTAAGCAGTATCTATATACTAACACAATTCTATAGATGGTATTAGGAAAGCTTCAAACAGATGATGTTAACCACACTCATGTCCCAAAACACTACAAATAAATAATCTCAAACAAACAAATTGGAGTAGCACACAATAACAAAATATCAGAAAACAACCAACACTGCTCATTGGAGGTTCTCAATGTCAATGGTCTAAATTCACAACAAAAAGACATAGACTAATAGAATGGATGCAAACACAAGATTCATCCTTCTGCCGCCTTCAAAATATATACCTTGACATCAAGAGTCATTAACACCTCAAGGTAAAAGGATAGAAAAGATTACTCAAAGCAAATGAAACTAAGAAATAATCTCATTTAGATATTTTAATATCCAACCAATAGACCTCAAACCAAAATTAATCAGAAGTGATAGTGAAGGACAGTATATTATCATCAAATGAAAAATTCATCAGGAGTATGTCAAAATTCATAACATGTATGTGCCAAGAACAAGAGCACCCAAATTCATAAAGAATACTACTATAGCTTAAACCGCATTACTGACCCTCACACTCTAATATTAGAAGTTCTCAATACACCACTCTTGCCTTTAGAAAGGACATCAAGACAAAAATTAAAGAAATGCTAAAAATAAACTAGCATTATTAACCAAATAGACTAAAGATATTTGTAGAATATTTCACCCAAATACAATAGAATAAACCTTTTCCTCAACCACTCACACAACTTTCTTCAAAATTCACCACATACATGAACACAAAAGAAATCTCAGCAGATACAACATTGATATAACACCCTGCATCCTATCTGACCACCATGGTAATGCTGATTTTCAACAACAGGAACAACATTATAAGATTTAAAAAGTCGCACTAATTAGGGGTAACTGTATTCATTCTTTAAAACAAGTTCAAAAAATTTTAAAATTATACTTATTTTACGTTATAGAAGTGGTAAAAGGTTTTACATTTTTCATAAAATGCAGAAAAAAAGAGAATTATTTTTCTTAGGGGAGAAATGTAACTGAGGAATTTTCTATTTCCTAAAATTAATTATTCATTGTGCTCAGCAAATACATTTTCCCAGTGTGTATTCACCTTTTTAAAAATAATTGTTTGATTTAAAAATATAATTAGTAATATTTGTACATTATAAACCCTTTATATTTGTCTGTCAAATAGACAAGGATATCATTTATATATACATATCCTTAATTAAAATATTCATTTAAGCACATTTTTCTCATATAAAAGTAATTGATTAACATCACCTACAACCATATCTAACGAAACCAATATTTAATATGATGAATTACACAAAGCAATTTACCAATCAGACAATGTGTTTATTAAATTCTTTCATTAAAATTTCATACATTATTATAAGAAGTGTTGCAAATATTATTTTAAAAAACATCACATACCAAAATTAAATAATTTCTTCTTTAAACAATGTGTAAAAGTGATCAAATAGTTTTCAGATAAATGTTCAAGCTGAGGGAAATAGCCAAGCCTCCATCCTGAGAGTCAATCTGCATAAAAGGGAACAACTTAGGAGAAGAGTTAAGAAATGCAAATTGGTAGAGATTTAAGAAAAGATGAATGAGGCAGGAGAAACACCATTATGAGGGAGAGGAAGTGATGGGGGGTTTATGGACAGCAAACTAGGAAAGGGAATAACATTTGATACGTAAATAAAGAAATATATCCAATAAAAAAGTCAAAAAAGATGAATGAATGAATGAATGAATGAATGAATGAATGAACCAACAGTTTGAAAAGGCTGGGTATGATCTCTAATGATTTCTATCAACAGCACCTACCAAGCATAGCAAGGATAATCCTGAGATGATTTTCAGGATTGACTTGCTGAGGTGCAGATGCAGAGGCTTTGAATGTAATCAATGTCTCTGATTATTTTCTGTTAGATAGCACAGTTAACTCTCAAAGTGGAGGGATTTTTTACCCCTCTTATTGTTCTGTCCTAGTGAACCTTAAAAGAATCTGGACTACTCATGTATTCCTGGTGACGATCTCAGGTGGGAAAGGGAATGCAAAAACATCATCGTTTCTTGCTTTTGACAATGGATGGGGCAGAGACCACAGGACAAGGGAAAGCCTCTAGGACAGTCAGCCCTGGACAACATATAGCAGAGCTATAGGAATCTTGGCCCTACAGTTCTCAAGAACGTTATTGTTCCATCAATCCAAGTAAATTTAAAATAAATTCTTCATTGCAAGGAACTAGAAATCGGCGCACAATGACTGGTTTTACTATCTAAGATTTTAGTCTTGTGACATAATGAACAATATCAGCCTGCAAAATCATGAAAATCTTGTAATTTCCAGCGAATGAGCAAGATAGATCTAAGTCCTAAGAGAATGCAGAGAGTTCACATGAAAAATGACTACGCAGATAAGAGTAGACAAAATGCCAGACTGTGTTCCAAGAGATCCACTAGCATCACTGGATGAGAGCCCTGATGAGGATTCACTCAGTCTGAGACTGGTTTGCATACCTTCTTGGTGATATGACTGTATATAACAACTATTTTTGACAGACAGGAAGAATATTTCCTCTCCAGATCTTTATTCTTATTTGGAAAAAGCCTTATATGGAATCCTTAAAAAATATTTAATGTAAAATATTCAACATTCATTAAGCTGCCAACAGTCAGAACCATGTGGTTTCAAGCAGCAGAACAATGGGCAGTAAGAACACACCCACAAGTGAACAAGTTGACAGAAGCCTTAAAATAATCGTGGCTAATATGTTCTATAAAATAAATCAAAATAATGAGAGGAGAGAACAAATCATAGTACTTCTGCAATAGTTCAGTAGGGAACTGGACGACAGAAAAAAGATTTCATTCAGAACTAAGAAATGCAGCCTAATTTTACAATCTTGTCTTCTACTATCTCTACAAAAGTTCCTGACCATTTTCTGAGAGAAAAATCACCCAATAGTTAGCTTAAAGGATACATTTTTTAGTTATAAACTACATTGTGATTTTCCAAAGTGCAGGTAAGAAAAAATACAAAAGCCTTGCCGGCAAGAGGCTCAGCAGGGTTGTTATTTAGATGATTCATATCTAGCTATGCTCTTGAGAGAGCTTGCATTTTTATTCTTCAAGTATGGAAAATACAGTATTAGTTGAGCAAAGAAATAGCATTTTATACTTGAGTTACTCAGTTACCAGAAATATTGAATATGCATGAATTCACATATATTGTTGTTCTGAAAATTCCTGAAAACACACACACACACACACACACACACACACACACACCCTCCCTCACCCTCAAATGTCATTCTGAAAGACACTCCCAAATTACTGCCTTTCACATTCATAAAACACTGTCACAAGTGTCTGACTACGAAATGTCATTAAACTATTTTGATTCCCATATGAAAAGTGAGAAACTGAAAACAAATAAGACTAAAGATCAATCAACCTGTGTCGGTAGTTCTCAAACTGTGTGTCGCAATCCCCTTGGGAATCAACTGACCCTTTCATGGGACTCACCTAAGACCATCAGAAAACACAGATATCTGCATTATGATTCATAACAGTAAAAATTACAGTTACGAAGTTACAACAAAAATAATTTTATGGTGTGCCGTCAGCACAACATGAGGAACTCTATTAAAGGGTCATAGAATTAGTAAGGTTGAAAACCACTGGTCTATGGCTTAATTCCTTTTTGTGATCTTGCCTTAAAGAAACATAGTGTTTACCAATAGCTAACTGGTCCCATGTCAACCACTCCATAGAGCCAAACACAGATTGATTTGCATTCAACACAGACACCATTTGTATTTTTACTATAGTGTGCTTAATAAGAATCATGGAAATTTTCATGTATTAACAAGCTAAAATGCATTATTTAAGATAAATAATCTACTTTTTGTCTCTTTACCTTTTGAACATAGGGCTCTCAGAAAATCAGCTTCTTTAGAAACATAATTTTTATAAGTAAACTCCTAACATTTACAATATTCTCAGGATTGCAGTCCAATAATAGACATTAGGTAGCAACATTATTGTAGCTAAAAAATTACTAATGCTTAAATTAAAAGAAAATTACTAACTAGAAGTCCATACTCAGATAAGAAATGTATGTATTTGTTTTATTGGTTAGGGAAACATAATTTTAGTTTTCTATAAAAACAAAATGTTTCATGAGGTCACAGTTAACTATATATCAAAATGTTCAAATTTTTGCACACAAGAAAATAAAATGATAGTTAAAATCAAAGTAAAAATTACTTGGGAGTTCATAATAAGAAATTTTACAAACGCATAGATTTCTCAGGAATTATTATAAAATAGTATGCAAACATTCATTCACATATATAAATTATAAATCTTTAGCCTCTGTACAAATCATATTCCCATATCCTAATCCTGTTATTAAATGTTTTAGACAAATCTATTGAAATGAGGTAATGTGAATTCTTACTGCCAAGCTGCCTTTTAAAATAAACATTAAAAATGAAACAAACTTGTTAAATATTTATTATTAATTTTCCTATTTGTAATGCAGCGACTTTTGATAATTCAACGCTTGTATTTCTTTGAAGGCTGGATATTATAGAATTTCATATTGCTATATAAATGGTTTTCCATCTCTGGATCAGATCCTAATCTGTTCACTCTAAATGTCTGCAGAAAATTACATACACCTGTATGCAACATTAATATTTTGTGCTTCCCGATTCTGATACACAGAATAGCCAGTGAGCAGTAAATAAATGAGACAATATTTTGGAAATATATTACTCACATTTATCATGATTAAATATGGTTTATAGTTCTCTGTAATCCCTGAGGTCTGCTTATTACTTTGTTTAATAGTAGTAAAGGTAATAAAAAAAAAGTGATATTTGGGTCAGTTCACAGCCATTTTCTATACATATCTGCAAAGTATTTTCACTGAAAGGGATATATATAAAGCACTTAATCATTCCTAAGCATTCAACAGATGGTACGTATTACTGGATGGGCTATCTCTCCATAGGCATGTGGTCAGCATCGTGACTTAGAATGTTTAACAGAAAACATTAGCCAAACGTAAATCTGAGTTAATTATGTAAAAGATGTCTAAAATTAAGATTCATCTGATACTATATATCTTGAAATAAAATCCCACACTAGTCATTTCACAAATTTCTGGTATAGGTGTTAAGATGGATTTTTCAGAGGTCGATCTTATACTGAGCTGGGCAAGCATTTATTTCTGCCTGGAGAGTTTCAGTGGAAGGCAGGTATGGGACCATGCTTTGTACACACAACTTGACTTCCTCCTCCAGAGGAAGCTTTGATTATGGAACTTAGAAACATTATGGATGGATGTGTAATGCTTCATACCTGCAGCCCAAGTGCCAATTTTCCCATCCTCTTTTAAGGGGAATCATCCCTTCCACTCGTTATTGTTTTTGAACACTTTGAGGTGTATGTGCTTTTATTTCTTAGTTTTATATCCTATTCAAAATTCATATTTCTTTTTTTCACGTTGCTTTCTCCTTTTCCTTTTTTGTTCCATTTATTTATTTATTTATTTATTTATTTATTTATTTATTTATTTATTTATTTATTTATCTATTTATTCGTTCATTCACTTTACAGCACAATTCCAGCCCCCTCTCCTCCAGATTTTTCTTCACACAGCTCCCTATTCCCCTTCTCCTCTGAGGGGGGGGCTCTATGTACCAACCCACCCCGGCACATCAAGTCAATGCTGGACTGGGGACATCCTCTCCCACTGAGGCCAGATAAGGCAGTCCAGTTAGGGGAATGGGATCCACAGGCAAACAATAGAGTCAGGAACAACCCCAACTCTAGTTGTTAGGGGACCCACATGAAGACCAATCTGCACATCTGCTGCACACGTGTGTGGGAAGTGGGGATCCAGGTCCACCCCTGACATGCTATTTGGTTGGTGGTTCAATCTCTGGGAGTTCCTAGGGGTCCAGACTCCTCAGTCCATCACTAACTCTTCCACAAGATTCCTGGAGATCCCTCTAATGTTTGGCTGTGAGTCTCTGTGTTTGTTTCGGTCAGAAGATAAGTAGAGCCTCTCAGGGCACAGTTATGCTAGGTTCCTGTCGGCAAGCATTACAGAGCATCATTAATAGTGATTGGGTCTCTCACATGGGCTGGGTCTCAAGTTGGGCAAGTCTTTGGTTGGCCGTTCCCTCAGTCTCTGTTCCATCTTTGTCCCTTCACTTCTTGTAGACAGGGCAAAATCTGGTTCAAAAGATTTTTGAGTGGGTTGGTGTTCTTATACCTCCACTGGAAGTCCTGTCTGGCTACAGGAGGTGGCCACCTAAGGAACCATATCCCTCACTGCTAAGAGTCTCAGCTAAAGTCACCTTCATAGGCTGCGTGGAGCCTCCCCCAATCCCAGGTCTCTAGTATGTCCCAGAGATACACCACCTTCGACCATTTGCCCATTTCCATTCATTCTCCAAGCCCTCTTCCCCAATTCTCCCTACATCTGATCTACTGCATGTTTCCCTCCCCATCCCTTCTTCCTCCCTGTTTGCTCCGTCCTTCAACCTCCAAAGACCATTTTATTTCCCCTTCTGAGTGAGATTCAAGGATCATCCATTGGGTCCCCATTGTTATTTAGCTCCTTTGAGTCTGTGAATTACAGCATGGGTATTGTGTACTTTATGGGTAATATCCATTTATAAGAAGTACTTACCATGCATATCCTTCTGGGTTTGGGTTACCTCAGGATGATGCTTTCTAGTTCCATCCATTTGCCTGAAAATTTCATGATGTCTTTTTTTTAATAGCTGAGTAGTGTTTCATGTGTAAATTAACACACATTTTCTATATCTGTTTCTGGTTGATTGCTATCTGGGTTGTTTGCAGTTTCTGCTATTAGAAATAAAGCTTCATTGAACATAGTGGAGCAAGTTTCCTTGTGGTATGGTGGGTCACCTTTTGGGTATATGCTCAAGAGTGGTATAGCTGAGTTCCAAGGTAGAACCATTCTTGATTTTATGAGAAACTGCCAGATTGATTTCCAGAGTGATTGTACCAGATTGCACTCCCACCAGTAATAGAGAAGTGTTTTCCTTGCTTCACACCATCACCACCAGGTGCGGTCACAGGAGTTTTAGATCTTAGCCATTCTGGCCTATGTATGGTGGAATCCCAGAGTCCTTTCAATTCACATTTTCCTGATGACTAAGGATAGTGAACATTTCTTTACATTTACAATCTCAGCCATTAAGAGTCCTGTAGAGAGCTCTCTGTTTTTCTCTACCCCATTTTTAATTGAATTCTTTGGTTTGTTGGTGTCTAACTTTTCAAGTTCTTTACATATATTGGATATTAGCCCTCTGTCAAATGTAGAGTTATTGAATATCCTTTCCCAATCTGCAGACTGTCATTTTGTCATATTGAGGTCACTAGTGTATACTATCTTGTCATCTGTAAATAGTGACAATTTGACTTCTTCCTTTCCTATTTGTATCCCCTTGACCTCCTTTAGTTGTTTGATTCCTCTAACTAGAACTTCAAGTACTATACTGAGAGAGTAAACAGCCTTTCCTTGTCCCCAATTTTAGTCAAATTGTTTAAGTTTCCATTTAATTTGATGTTGCCTATTGCTTACTATATATATTGCCTTTATTGTGTTCAGGTATGTGCTTTATATCTCTGATCTCTCCAGAAATTTTAATATGAAGGGGTATTGTATTTTTTCACAGGCTTTTTCAGCATCTATTAATGTGATCATGTGCTTTTTTTAGTTTTTTACATGGTGAATTACATTGATATGTTTTCATATATTAAACTACCCCTGCGTCCCTGGAATGAAGCCGACTTAATCGTGGTGGATGATGTCTTTGATTTGTTCTTGGATTCAGTTTGTGAGTATTTTATCGAGTGTTTTTGCATCAAATCTTATGCTGAAAATTGTTCTAAAATTATTTTTTTGTTGAGTCCTTAAGTGATGTAGGTATTACAGTGACTGTGACCTCATAGAATGAGTTTGACAGTGTTCCTTTGTTTCCATTTTGTATAGTATGAAGAGTATATTTTGAATAGTATGAAGAGTATTGGTATTAGCTTTTCTTTGAAAGTCTACTAGAATTCTGCACTAAAACCAACTTGACCTGGGTTATTTTGGTTGGGAGACTTTTAATGACTGCTTCTATTTCCTTAGGGGTTATAGAGCTCTGTGGATTGCATTCCTGAACCTGATTTAACATTTCATTAAAATTTGTCAATTTTGTGGAGTATAGCCTTTTAATGTAAGACCAAATACTTCTTTGGATTTACTCAATGTTATGTCCCACTTTTCATTTCTGATTTTGTTAATTTGGGTACTAACTCTCTGCCTTTTATTTAGTTTATCTGAGGGTTTGCCTATCTTCTTGAATTTCTTAAAGAACCAGCTTTTGCTTTCATTGATTCTTTGTACTGTCCTTGTTGTTTCTAATTGATTGATTTCAGTCCTGAGTTTGGTTATTTCCTGCTGTGTACTCCTCATGGATGTGTTTTCTTATTTTTGTTCTAGAACTTTCAGGTATGCTGTGAAGTCAGAAGTATGAGATCTAACTAATTTCTTTATGACAGTCCTATGAAATTTTCTCTTAGCACTGTTTTTCTTGTGTCCCATAAGCTTGAATATTTTGTGCCTTCCTTTTCATTGAATTCTAGAAACTCCTTAATTCATTTCTTTATTTCTTCTTTGATCCAACTGGTCTCTGTGTAGAGAATTATTCAGTTTCCATGAGATGGAAGGCTCTCTATTGTTTCTGTTGCTATTGAAATCCAACTTTAAACCACTGTGATCTGATAAGATGCAAGATTTATTACAGTCTTCATGTATCTATCAAGATTTTCTTTGTGACCAAGAATATGGTCAATTTTGGAGAGTGTTCTGTAAAGTGCTGAGGAAAAAGCATATATTTTTGTTTGGGTGAAATGATCTATAGATATCTATTAGATCTATTAGATTCAAAAATTGTTAGTTTGATTATTATTCTGTTTAGTTTCTGTTTTGTTGATGTGTCCATTGGTAACGGTGGTGTCTTGAAATCTCCCACTATTAAGGTGTGGGGTTTGCTGTATGATTTAAGCTTTAACAATGTTTCTTTAATGAATTCTTTTCCATTTGGAGCATAGATGTTCAGAATTAAGACATTATCTTGGTGGATATTTTTTCTTTGATGCATACAAAGTATCATTCCCCATCTCTTTTGATTACTTTTGGTTGAAACTCTATTGTATTAGATATTAGAATGGCTACTCTAGCTTGTTGCTTGGAAAAGTTTTTCCAGCCCCTTTCTCTGAGGTAATGTATATAATTTTGCTGAGGTATATATCCTGTATGTAGCAAAATGATGGATCCTGTTTTCAAATCCATCCTTTTAGCCTGTTGTCTTATTAGGGAATTGAGTGCATTGATGTTGAAAAATGTTGAGTGACCAACAATTGTTAGTTCCTGTTATTTTGATATTGGTGGTGGTGGTGGTGGTGATGGTTGTGTGTGTGTGTGTGTGTGTGTGTGTGTGTGTGTGTGTGTGTGTGTGTGTGATTCTCTTCCTTTGTTTTAACTGGTTTGAAGTTATTTGTTTTTTGTTGTTTTTTTTTGTGTGTGTGTGTGTGTGTGTGTGTGTGTGTGTGTGTGTGTAGATACCCTTATTACATTGGAGTTTTCCTTCTCATATTCTCTGTAGGGCTGGATTAGTGGAAAGGTATGGTTTAATTTTGATTTTGTAGTGGAATATCTTGGTTTTTTACATCAGTGATGTTTAAAAGTTTGGCTGGGTATGGTAGTCTGGGCTGACATCTGTGGTTTCTTAGGGTCTTCATAACATCTGCCCAGGTCTGTCTAGCTTTTGGAGTATCAGATGAGACATCAGGTGTAATTCTGATAAGTCTAAGTTTAAATGTTATTTGGCCTTTTCCCCTGCAGCTTTTAATATTCATTCTTTGTTCTCTGCATTTAGCGTTTTGATTATTAAGTGGTGGGAGGATTTTTCTTTTCTGGTCTAATCTATTTGGTGTTCTGTATGCTTCTTGTTTATTTATAACCATCACTTTCTTTATGTTGGTGAATTTTTCTTCTATGATTTTGTTGAAGATATATTCTGGGCCTTTCAGATGGGGGTGTTCTTCTTTTATTCCTATTATTCTTAAGTTTGTTCTTTTTATAGCACCCACATTTTCTACATGTTTTGTGTTAGGAACCTTTTAGATTTTTCATTTCCTTTGATTGCTATGCTGATTTCTTCTATCATATTATTTCTTCTATTACATCTATGCATGAGATTTTCTCTTCTGTCCCTTTTATTCTGTTGCTAATGCTTTCTTCTGTAGCTCCTGCTCTCTATTCTAGGTTTTCCATCTACAGATTGCCTCAGTTTTTGTGCTGTTGCTTCTGTTTCCATTTTCAGGCCTCGAATGGTTTTATTCATTTCCTTCACCTGCGTGATTTCATTTTCCTGAATTTCTTTATACTTACTCATTTCCTCTTTAAGTGTCTCTACCTGTTTGATTCTATATTCCTGTATTTCTTTAAGAGACTTATTCATTTCCTCTTTAATGGCCTCTATCATCTTCACAAGATTAGATTTAAGGACTTTTTTTTTTCAAAACTATGGGTGTATTAGGATAGCCAGGGCTTGCTGAGGTGGAATAGCTGAGTTCTGGTAGTGCCATATTATGTTGCCTTTTGCTGATTATGTTCTTATTCTGGCCTTTAGCCATCTGTTTGTCTCTGGTGTTGGCAGACCTGGTAGTCTCTGATGGCAGCAGACCTCTGGGATTGCAGGCAGAACTGTGGCTGGGGAGTTTAGTACAAATACATCAGGGATTGCAGCCAGAAGTGTGGACTATAAGATGGAGTGTAGAGGGGACAAGGGAAAACTCACAGCTGCTGGGCTTGCCAGACAGGGGATTAGACTGTGGGGATCTCATCGGAGTGTAGCAGGTGGCAGGAAGCATCAAGGGATGCAGACAGAGCTGTGAAAATCCAGAATTCACTTTTCACTCTGAAGGTTCCCATGCACAAAAAAAGTAAGTTATGGAATTTAGTGGAAATATCAAAAGAAAATCAGAGTTCCTGCTGAAGTAGTTATTGGTTTTTCAAACTCACCCTCTGAGACTCAGTCTTTTGGACAACTCCATGATAATCTTTCTAATCAGCCCATTTCCTAAAGTCAATTCTAATTCATTTGGTTCCATTTCGCTATTTTGTATGCCATACACATATGACCATCCCTCCCTCCCTCATTCCTTCCCTCTCTCCCTCCCTCCCCCTCCCTCTCTCCATATCTGGGAGCAGCATGAGTTATAAATGAGCATAGACTTTGGATGCTAAACAATCCCAGGCTGAAATTTACATTTTTAACTTCATTGACCTAAAACTCTCTGATATTTGATATTTATTGTATATAACCATGCATAATTTCTAAGGATATTATAGGAGTTAAACATGCTATTTTATAAAAGTAAGATTTAGAATAATTTATGACATATAAATACTTACCTCATAGTGATTGGCTTAGATTCTACTCTAAAATATGATTTTAATATTTTGTTTCTTCAGAAAATATAGAATGTTTTATATACCTTACACACCTTTGAAACTTCAACGTAATTTAATAGCTCTGCACACAAGTTTATGGTGATGTGAGTGTGTGTGTGTGTGTGTGTGTGTGTGTGTGTGTGTGTGTGTGTGTGTTGAATGTGCAGGTACATGTATGATATACATGTCTGTATACACACGTGGCAGCCAAAGGACTTCTAGTGTCTAGTTTAATTGCTCTCTCCTCTACTTTTTGAGACATCCTTCTTAAAAATAGGAAGCTGGCTTATTTACCTTGGTTGGCTAGCCAACACGCTCCTAATCCTGTCCATGTCTTCTCCCATATGTTGGGGTCCCAAGCAAGTACATCTATGCCAATCATCTTATGTTGGTGCTCAAGATTTGAACTCAGGTCCTCCAATTCTCACATGAAGGCCTCTTAGCCACTGAGCCCTCTGCCTAGTCCTATATATTTTTGAAAGTTTATAGAATCAAACTAAATGCCCACAAGCACCAGAAGCAAAGAGACAGTCAGAATCCTTCCTCAGGATTCTTCTGACTTTTGATTCCAAATTTCTTCCATTCACATCTATGTAACAGGAAATTTCTGTTACTTTAAGCTATCAGCATTAGGAAATTTTGCTATGATGGCCTCACTAAATGAGTACAACGTGAAAAAAAACATGTTTGTCCCAAAGGACCATAGCAGAATCAAGGCCAACTTTAGCATCCTAAATCCAAAGTATGTTGAGGATTTTTTATTTTCTTTTTTGTTTATGTATTTTATTGGGTATGTAGTTTTAGGTAACTTAAGTAGTTACCTTATATCTAATTTCTCTATGAAAATAATATGATGAGGACTAATTTAAAATGTTTAAATTTGATTATTGCATCAGTTAAAGTAAGAATTCCATTTTATCTTATAAAAAGTGCTGTCCAGTCAACATTAACAATGAATATACTAATTAGTGGTAACTTTGGGCTGGGCCCAGTTGCTGACCAATGGTGTCATGACTTCTGCTACAACAGACGTGCTGGGGTCTCTTTACATTGTGCCTTCCTTAGACTGATTTAAGATTTGAATGATACAAGGTGAACTTTCCAATTAAAAGAATACCTTAGAAAGTCAAATTTATGTTATCAAGTAAACAATCTATAAAGTATATTGTTTATTTTCATAGCTGTAAGCAAAATGCCTGATTCTGGGCATTGTGTGAAAACAGGAGTTTCCATTCTGCTCTGAGCATTGTCCCAAAAACTACACATGATAAACACTGTTCCTATTACTAAAGGTTCAATTTTAGAAGGAGGTATACAAAGTATTTAAATGTATCATGTTAAAAATAAGCATAGCAAAAAATACACAATTGGCAGCACAAGTTCTAAATCCAAGCCTCAGTTTACATGCTTTCTTGTGTCTTCATCACTATTTGTTTGCATTCCAAATGATACCCCCTTCCCTGTTTCCTTTCCACAAACCCCTCGTCCCATCCTCCCTCTCTTATTTATGTTATATCCTTAAATGTTAGGATCCTTTGTTTTGTTGTTATTGTTGTTATTGCTGTTGTTTGTTTGGTTTTTTTTGTTTGTTTGTTTTTTGTTTTATTTTGTCTTACCTCATTCCTTACAAGGCTCTCTTGAAATCCCTACACTGGCATTGATCTGTTTTTGTAAATATGCAAAATGCAAACATTAACAAATCTGTCCTTCTATTCTGATTTCCCACCCATCCTTAATGCTTTACATTTTCAGCTTGATTCTAACTTTAGGGACAAATAATTTAAACATAATAACAGAATTTTCTCCTTTCCTTTCTTTTCCCCAATCACTTCCATGTACCACTTTGCTTCACCTCCCACTGTGGCTTTTTTCCAAATAGAAAAAAAAAAGACTAATGACTTGGAATTCTCAGATTTTTCTCTTTAAGCTCGATGCACCTGCATAGTTAACATCTTACTACCTTAGCTAGGGGAGAAACCTAGAGTTCTTCCTACTGTGCTATTCACCCAGTTCCATGGCACAAGGGTAAAGAATATATGTTGACTTTTTGAGGTAGGTAAGCCATGCCACAAAACCTGACACAGAAGCACATAGGAAAGACAGAAGTACATAGGAAGGATACCATGGTTGCCACCCTTAGTCAGACACCAAGCCATTTTTTTCCATGTCTTGTAGGTGACATATGAAGTAAGGTTAATCTACCATCCAAAGAGTGATCCACATGAACAGACCCATGGCTCCAGTTGCAGATGTAGCAGAGAATGACCTTGTTGGGCACCAATTGGAGGAGAAGCCTTTGGTGCTGCCAAAGCTGGATCCCCTGTATAGGGGAATGTCAAGGCAGAGAGGGGAGAAGGGGTGGGTTGATGGGTGGGGGAGCACCCTCATAGAAGAAAGAGGAGGGGGATGGGATAGGGGGTTTATGGATAGGAAACCAGAAAAGGGGAAAACACTTGAAATGTAAATAAAAATATCCAATTAAAAAAAAAAAAGAAAGTAGGTTAATCAAGGTCTTCTACATTTTAAAACGGTTCACAATTTTTCATGACATTACACTTAATAAATTGAAAATATTCTAATAGTAACGGTGGCAAGATTAAAGCTAGTTTTAAAGAACATTATATTATTTTTCTCTTATAAAGGAGATAATACATAATAACCATCTTTAAAGAGTCAACAGAAAGTAAGAATACAGGAAAAAAAGTTAAAAGCAACAGGGTAATGTGTGGTGCATGTATTTAATGCAGATTTTATTTTTCTAGCTGTTATGATGAAGGTAAAATTGGCTATGATTTCTTGACTCATTCTAAATAAATGTTCACTTATATATTTATGTTATGTACATAATTTGTATTTATTTTGCTAATGAGCCAACGACGATTTAATAAGCTTCAGTGTCTATAAAACCGGGTGCTCTCTTGCTCCGTTCAATTTAAGTATTAAGTGATAGCCCACCAAAACCATCAAAATGTGTATATTTGAATACATATTAATGTATATCCATAAATAGATGAAAATATTAAAGGGCCCAATGTATAAATAAAAACCTGGCTGTCTGAAAACTTTACGGCTCACATAAAGACCAGCCTCTGCCTCACAACAGTCATCGTTCCATGGAAAGCACTTTGCAGGTGTGGGCTGAGTTTCCACTCTGTCTTCACTGGAATGCAAATTAAACATACCACTGCATTAATCTTCATGTAGAAGTTGCTATAGGGCAAATGAATGATAATAATAAGAATAAAGAGAAATAAGGAAGGGTGATAACTTTCCAATTTTGCTGTGGTTCAGACTTTAATTTTGATGAGGCTTCTGTTGTATGTGAATTGTCACTCTCCAAACATCCCTGAGGAAAATCACCCATCACAGATAGGCCAGTACAAGTGAAAGCCCTGGGAGGCAAAAATAACTAGACTGAAAAAACATTCCTCCACATTAGCAAGTCAAAGGAGTATTCTAATAATAAAATGTGTAAGGTAAAGAATGATGCAGAAGAAAAAAAATGAAATGGAAAGGTGGATGTATGTATTTTCCCCTTTATAAAAACACGTTTTATCTTGGAAATCCAGCATTAAGATTCATTAAATCGTGTGTGAAGATACTCTTCAATATAATGCAAATCTCCCTTTCTAAGATGAAAATTTACTTTTCTTGTCTTTGTGTGTTTACAGATATTTATGGCTTTCAAAGAATCAAATATCTATAGGAAAATATTAACAGCATAGCTATTAGTATAGGTAAGGTGTGTTAAAAGAGATAAGGCTTTCTCATAGAAAGCTCATGTGCATGAAAGTAGGTTAAGGGCTGAGATGTTTTCCCTATTTAATAGAAGAAAGTGACCTAATGATGAACTAACTTGATTATTACATACAGCACCAAAAAAATGCAGTTAAAAACTGTAGGCTTGGAAATAGTGAGGTATACAGACCTGAAGACAAACAAATAAACTTATAAAAAAAAGTAAATTGAAAAAATTTAAAATAATTTGGATTATGAAATAATTCTCCGCCACTTAATTATAAGTGTTAATAGTATAATAGATAAACTATTGGGATTGGAAACAAAACAATAAAATCCTGGAAAATATTGTAAAAGCTCCTTGTAGAACTAATAAAATGTTTTTGGAAATTATAGTGACAATAGCATTCCAGTTTAAATTTTAAGTAAGTTTCATTTATATTTGCACCTTTATTTTCTGAGTTTCAAACATACACATTCAATGTCATGTGTATATATGCATGCAATGTGAGTATGGCTCATATAAGATGACACAGGAATAACAAAATGGTGAAGACATTTATAGTCTTTTGATCCTAAGTCAAACCTATTAATTATGGTGATGATGTCTAGGCTTGTAGTTTAAGTAAATGTCAATTTTCATGTCATGTGTCAATTTATAGAGAACCCACTGAAAAAAATGTTCATTCAAAAAGAGAAAATTACGCAGTTAAATGTGGTTTTATAAGCTACTCAAAATTAACCAGCGGTAAATTGTCTTGGAGTGCAACCCATGATATCTCAATTAGATCATTTTCAGCTACGTAAGAAGTCCTGAGTTCAATTTCAACTGTAACAATGATAATAATAATGATAATAATAATAATAATAATACATAAAAGTAAAAATGAACCACCTACGTAGAAAGAAATTTAGAATGTCATAATCAAAGAACAGTTGCATGACTCTGGAACACGGAAACATTCACAGACTATGTAGAACATACGGTACTCATGTCCTCTCCCCTAAACACATGGAGGTGACTTTGCAAATGGTCCCACAAAAGATGACCATGCTGCGTGTCCATTTAGTGGCATCACACACTCTATAGAGATAATGCCCTCTGGATCTAGAGTTACCAATATGATACCTCAAAAGCTTACCTCTAAAGATCTGATACAATGGGGGCATGGGATGGAGCTTAAGCGATGAATAGAAGATACCAGAAAAAAAAAGAAAAAGAAAGAAGGACTTGTCAGTTACTACTATGGAAAGCAATTGCAGTCAGAAGAATAAGTGGGAAAATATGGATTATTATTAATATTATTATTAATATATTATTAATATTATTTAAATTTTCACATTTAAAAGTCCTTGGGGTGGGAGATTCACTTCAGAGGCAGAGCAGAGTGCTTGCATAGCTAAGTCAAGATCCTGGGTCGCCCTCATAGCTCCTTAAAAAGCCCTTAAGAATACAATTAAGAAAAGAAAATGTATTTGAAATATATCATTATAAGGAATTTCGAATTTTTTCAAAGGAAGTTACCAAATTATTTAGAAGACTAAAATAGGAATCCAGAATAAATTCATATTCTTATTTTATAAATTCTGATATATATATTTACATTTATTGTGATATACATTCTGACATATCTAATTGTTGTGATTCTCCTGTGATATATAAATTATATATATTTAATAATTTGCCAAAGAGATATATATGTATATATGTGTGCAAACACATATATTTACATATGTACATCTACATGTGTATGCCTATTCAATTTTCATTTCAGAGTTTTGTCTTCTTAAAATTATCCCTTAAGAATTTTGGAGATGGTCCACCAGGATCTTTGTTGAATTCAAATAAAAATGGACAGATGAATATATAGTCAGAAAACTGTACCTAACTTACAATTCCCAGGTGGGCTTAAACACAGCATCATTTGCAGAGCTTCTGGTGGTTGGTCACAGTACCAAGGGAACTTTAACCTTTCCGACTATCAATATAGCTCTTCTTGTCACTTACTTTTGTGTTTTGTTTTAGTTTTGGTTTTCACGCAGCAGATAAGTCATTGCCTATTGTGGCCAGCCATGAGTGAGAAACTAGGTTTATGGTTTGATCTCTTAGTGATGTCTAAAAGTAGACTAATAGATTATGAAAGTTATCAGGTGAAAGCGAGCTGACAGTTAATGTGTGTCACTTACCTCTTTCTTTTAATTTTGAGGTCAAAGAATAAAGACCATCATGGCCGTAAGACAAGAGTCTCTTTTTAATACCTGAACATACAAGGCACAGTGTATCCTGTGTCTCTTGAGCTGCACTTACAACTCTAAGTTGTAAGCTGTAACTCTATATTTATGTGTGTGTTCATGTGTCTACCACTCAGAAAGGCTGTTTTTTACTCTGTCAGTTTGAGATTTTTTTCTAATTCCAGAGAACACTAACAATTAGATTAAAATTCAATTGAGAGAATTATGCTCCAATTGGTATATAGGAATAAAACAACAGAAAAATTATGTATTCTTCAAGTTACAAGAAACTAGTTTAATATCTAAGAGTGTATTTGTGATAGAATATTGAAATTCTTATTACAAAAAAGATATATTTTTAGATCAGAAAGACATTCTTAAGGAATGAATTGTTGGTAGATTTGTAGTAAGTTACTGGAAAAGTCAGCTTAGTAATTATGGTTTAATAACAATCATTTCCTGTCACAGAGGGTTTTTTATTCCTCTAAGTATAATGTAAGCACATATTTTCCATTTGGGTTTACATTTCCTAATAAAATTTTACTTTTAATGATCAGAGACATTACTCCAACATGATACTTGAGACTGTGGAAGTGTAAATTTGTGTTTAAGAAAATTGAATAATTATTTTAATATTTTCTATTTCATTAGTAATCATATTCTGTACAATATCAACTTGAAGATAATATCTAAGCTCTTCAGGCACTTTGGAGCTAAAAGTTTATTAACTCTCTTATTGATAAGAAATCACCAAAATCTGGCAGTTCTAAAGAAGATTAAATCTTTAAGTAACAAAACCATTGCTTGATGCTCACAAGTGAAAATGTGTTTCTCTGGTTTCTTTATGGCTGATACAGATTCATTCTCAAGTAGTAGTAATTTTGCTCCCTTAAGAAGGCATACGTTTCAGTTAAAAAAGAACTTATTATGAGCTTATTTTCAGTTTATTGGCCAATCTATTAAAATAAAAGTCTTATACATGACAGCTATTGTCTCATACACACGTAACTAGTTTAGATTGTAAAATGACTGTTAATCACATAAAAAGTTATGATTAATATGAGTAATCACAAGGAAAGTATAGTGAAAAAACAGTGACTTTATATCTCAAAGAATTTGAATAATTCTTAGGAATTATTGTGGGCCCCAAACAACATTTATTTTTATGCATTACACTTTTGACAATAGAAATTAAGCCTGATGAGCTTGTAATAGGTGGTGGGTTTTACTTTTTTGAAGATAAAGGAATCAATGCATTAACATTTAAATTACCATCTCAATAAAGGAATGAATGTGTAGCTTGTCCAGTGGCACAAACCAGTGATGTTCACAGCTTAGGAGGCTGAAAGACCAGGATGGAGGCAAAGCAGCCTGGGTTGCAGAGAAAATTTAAGACAACCCTGGACAAATTAGTAATGTGTATCCCAAAATAAAAAGTAAATGGATGGCTGGGGATACAATAAAGTATTGGTAATTGCCTGGCATGCTTGAAGATCTAGGCTCAATCTCAGTTCTCTAAAAATAAACTCCAAATATTTCAGCTTCCATGTGTATATGGGCTTGCTATTGTTTATGTTGTTATTGATGACCAGCCTTGGTTCATGGTGGTCTGCTAGAATACATGAGATTGATTCTATGGTCTTGTATCTGTACAGGTTTGTTTTGTGTAAAATTATGTTGTCGATATTTGAGAAGGTACCATGGGACATTGAGAAGAAGATATATTCTTTTGTTTTCAGATGAAATGTTCTGTAGATATTTTTCAAACCATTTGGTATTACTTCTTTTACTTCATTGTGTCTATTTGATTTCTGTTTCCATGATCTGTCCATTGGTGAGAGTTGGGTATTGAAATCTCTCACTATTATTGTGTGAGGTTCAGTGAGTGCTTTGTGCTTTAGAAACGTTTCTTTTACAAATGTGGGTGCCCTTGCATTTGGGGCAGAGATGTTCACACTTGAGAGTTCATCTTTGTGGATTTTGCCCTTGATGAATATATAGTATCCTTCCCCAACTTTTTACTGTAACTTTGATTGAAAGTAGATCTTATTCAATATTAAAGGCTACTCCACTTCTTGGAACCATTTGCTTGGATTCTTTTTTCCAGCCTTTTACTTTGAGGTAGTGTCTGTCTTTGTCACTGAGATATGTTTCCTGTATGCAGCAAAATGCTGGGTCCTGGTATCCAGTCTGTTAGTCTATGTCTTCTTATTGGGGAATTGAGTCCATTGATGTTGAGAAATATTAGGGACCAATGATTGTTGCTTCCATTTTTTCTGTTGTTAGAGGTGGTACTATGTTTGTGTGTTCCTTCTTTTGGGTTTGATGTGAAAAAATTACTTTCTTTTTCTAGGTTGTAATTCCTTTCCCTCCTTGTGTTGGACATTTCCTTCTAGTATCCTTTGTAGAGCTGGATGTATGAAAAGATATTGTGTAAATTGGCTTTTGTCTTCGAATACATTGGTTTCTTTATCTATGGTAATTGAGAGTTCCACTTGGTATAGTACACTCGGCTGGCATTTTTGTTCTCTTAGGTTCCATATGACATCTGCCCAAGATGTTCTGGCTTTTCAAGTTTCTGTTGAGAAGTCTGGTATAATTCAATTAGGTCTGCCTTAATATGTTACTTGACAATTTTCTCTTACCACTTCCAATATTCTTCCTTTTTTCTGTGCATTTGGTGTTTTAATCATTATTCGACAGGAGGAAATCACTTCCTGGTCCCATCACTTTGGTGTTCTTTACGCTCCTTGTATGTTTCTGGGCTTCTCCTTCTTTAGGCTAGGTAAGTATTCTTCACAATTTTGTTGAAGATGTTTCTTGGCTCTTTGAGTTGGGAAGCCTCATTCCCTTCTATACCTATTATTCTTTTTTTTAATCTTTATTAACTTGGGTATTTCTTATTTAAATTTCAATTGTTATTCCCTTTCCCAGTTTCCAGGCAAACATCCCCCTAATCCCTCCGCTCCCCTTCTCTATGGGTGGTCACCTCTCCATCCTCTCCCCATTACCGCCCTCCCCCCAACAATCAGGTTCACTGGGGGTTCAGTCTTGGCAGGACCAAGGGCTTCCCCTTCCACTGGTGTTCTTACTAGGATATTCATTGCTACCTATGAGGTCAGAGTCCAGGGTCAGTCCATGTATAGTCTTTGAGTAGTGGCTTAGTCCCTGAAAGCTCTGGTTGCTTGGCATTGTTGTTCATATGAGGTCTCAAGCCCCTTCAAGCTCTTCCAGTCCTTTCTCTGATTCCTTCAACGGGGGTCCGGTTCTCAGTTCAGTGGTTTGCTGCTGGCATTCACCTCTGTATTTGCTGTATTCTGCCTATGTCTCTCAGGAGCGATCTACATCCGGTTCCTGTCAACCTGCACTTCTTTGCTTCATCCATCTTATCTAATTGGGTGGCTGTATATGTATGGGCCACAGGTGGGGCAGGCTCTGAATGGGTATTCCCTCTGCTTCTGTTCTAAACTTTGCCTCCGTATCCCCTGCCAAGGGTATTCTTGCTCCCCTTTAAAAGAAGGAGTGAAGCATTCGCATTTTGGTCATCCGTTTTAAGTTTCATGTGTTCTGTACATCTAGGGTAATTCGAGCATTTAGGCTAATATCCACTTATCAATGAGTGCATACCATGTGTGTTTTTCTGTGATTGGGTTACCTCACTCAGGATGATATTTTCCAGTTCCATCCATTTGCCTATGAATTTCATAAAGTCATTGTTTTGGATAGCTGAGTAATATTCCATTGTGTAGATGTACCACATTTTCTGTATCCATTCCTCTGTTGAAGGGCATTGGGTTCTTTCCAGCTTCTGGCTATTATAAATAAGGCTGCTATGAACATAGTGAGCACGTGTCTTTTTTATATGTTGGGGCATCTTTTTGGGTATATGCCCAAAGAGAGGTATAGCTGGGTCCTCAGGTAGTTCAATGTCCAATTTCTGAGGAACCTCCAGACTAATTTCCAGAATGGTGTACCAGTCTGCAAATCCACCAACAATGGAGGAGTGTTCCTCTTTCTCCACATCCTCCCCAGCATCTGCTGTCACCTGAGTTTTTGATCTTAGCCATTCTCACTGGTGTGAGGTGAAATCTCAGGGTTGTTTTGATTTGCATTTCCCTGATGACTAAAGATGTTGAACATTTCCTTAGGTGTTTCTCAGCCATTCAGCATTCCTAAGCTGTGACTTCTTTGTTTAGCTCTGAACCCCATTTTTTAATAGGGTTATTTGTCTCCCTGCAGTCTGACTTCTTGAGTTCTTTATATATTTTGGATATAAGCCTTCTATCAGTTGTAGGATTGGTAAAGATCTTTTCCCAATCTGTTGGTTGCCATTTTGTCCTAACAACAGTGTCCTTTGCCTTACAGAAACTTTACAGTTTTATGAGATCCCAATTGTCAATTCTTGATCTTAGATCATAAGCCATTGGTGTTTTGTTCAGGAAATTTTCTCCAGTGCCCATGTGTTCCAGATGCTTCCCGACTTTTTCTTCTATCAGTTTGAGTGTATCTGGTTTGATGTGGAGGTCCTTGATCCACTTAGACTTAAGCTTTGTACAGGGAGATAAGCATGGATCAATCTGGATTCTTCTACATGCTGACCTCCAGTTGAACCAGCACCATTTGCTGAAAATGCTATCTTTTTTCCATTGGATGGTTTTGGCTCCTTTGTCAAAAATCAAGTGCCCATAGGTGTGTGGGTTCATTTCGTCTTCAATTCTATTCCATTGGTCTATCTGTCTGTCTCTGTACCAATACCATACAGTTTTTATCACTATTGCTCTGTAATGCTGCTTGAGTTCAGTGACAGTGATTCCCCAGGGTGTCCTTTTATTGTTGAGGATAGTTTTAGCTATCTTGGGTTTTTTGTTATTCCAGATGAATTTGCAAATTGTTCTGGCTAACTCTCTGAAGAATTGGATTGGTATTTTGATGGGGATTGCATTGAATCTGTAGATCGCTTTTGGTAAAATGGCCATTTTTACTATATTAATCCTGCCAATTCATGAGCATGGGAGATCTTTCCATCTTCTGAGGTCTTCTTTAATTTCTTTCTTCAGAGGCTTGAAGTTCTTATCATACAGATCTTTCACTTGCTTGGTTAAAGTCACACCAAGGTATTTTATATTATTTGGGACTATTATGAAGGGTGGCATTTCCCTAATTTCTTTCTCGGCTTGTTTCTCTTTTGTGTATAGGAGGGCTACAGATTTATTTGAGTTAATTTTATACCCAGCCACTTTGCTGAAGGTGTTTATCAGGTTTAGTAGTTCTTTGGTAGAACTTTTGGGATCACTTAAATATCATATCATCTGCAAATAGTGATATTTTGACTTCCTCTTTTCCAACCTGTATCCTTTTGATCTCCTTTTGTTGTCTGATTGCTCTGGCTAGAGTGTCAAGAACTCTATTGAATAAGTAGGGAGAGAGTGGGCAGCCTTGTCTAGTCCCTGATTTTAGTGGGACTGCTTCAAGTTTCTCTCCATTTAGTTTAATGTTAGCAACTGGTTTGCTGGATATGACTTTTACTATGTTTTGGTTTGGGCCTTGAATTCCTATTCTTTCCAGGACTTTTATCATGAAGGGGTGTTGAATTTTGTCAAATGCTTTCTCAGCATCTAATGAAATGATCATGTGGTTTTTATGTTTCAGTTTGTTTATATAATGGCTTACGTTGATGGTTTTCCTTATATTAAACCATCCCTGCATGCCTGGGATGAAGCCTACTTGATCATGGTGGATGATTGTTTTGATGTGCTCTTAGATTCGGTTTGCCAGAATTTTATTGAGTATTTTTGCTTCGATGTTCATAAGGGAAATTGGTCTGAAGTTCTCTTTCTTTGTTGGGTCTTTGTGTGGTTTAGGTATAAGAGTGATTGTGGCTTCATAGAAGGAATTCCGTAGCGCTTCGTCTGTTTCAATTTTGTGGAATAGTTTGGACAGTATTGGTATGAGGTCTTCTATGAAGGTCTGATAGAATTCTGCACAGAACCCATCTGGACCTGGGCTGTTTTGGGTTGGGAGACCTTTAATGACTGCTTCTATTTTTTGAGGAGTTACAGGGTTGTTTAAATGGTTTATCTGTTTCTGATTTAACTTTGGTACCTGGTATCTGTCTAGGAAATTGTCCATTTCCTACAGATTTTCAAGTTTTGTTGAATATAGGCTTTTGTAGTAGAATCTGATGTTTTTTTGAATTTCCTCTGATTCTGTAGTTATGTCTCCCTTTTCATTTCTGATTTTGTTAATTTGGACACACTCTCTGTGTCCTCTCGTTAGTCTGGCTAAGGGTTTATCTATCTTGTTGATTTTCTCAAAGAACCAACTTTTGATTATGTTGATTCTTTCCATGGTCCTTTTTGTTTCCACTTGGTTGATTTCAGTTCTGAGCTTGATTATTTCCTGCCTCCTGGGTGTATTTGCTTCTTTTCCTTCTAGAGCTTTTAGGTGTGCTGTCAAGCTGATGATGTATGCTGTCTCCTGTTTCCTTCTGCTGGCATTCAGAGCTATGAGGTTTCCTCTTAGCACAACTTTCATTATATCCCATAAGTTTGGGTATGTTGTACCTTCATTTTCATTAAATTCAAAGAAGTCTTTAATTTCTTTCTTTATTTCTTCCTTGACCAGGTTCCTTGACGATTAGTTTCTTGAGTAGAGCATTGTTTAATTTCCATGTGTATATAGGCGTTCTTCCCTTATTATTGTTGAAGACCAGCTTTAGCCTGTGGTGGTCTGATAGGACGCATGGGATTATTTCTATCTTTCTGTATCTGTTGAGGCCTGTTTTATGACCAATTATATGTTCAGTTTTGGAGAAAGTACCATGAGGTGGTGAGAAGAAGGTGTATCCTTTTGTTTTAGGATAGAATGTTCTAAAAATATCTGTTAAGTCCATTTGATTCATGACTTCTCTTAGTCTGTCTATGTCTCCGTTTAATTTCTGGTCCAATCTATTTGGAGTTCTGTAGGCTTCTTGTATGCTTATGGGTATCTCTTTCTTTAGGCTAGGGAAGTTTTCTTCTATGATTTTGTTGAAGATATTTACTGGTCCTTTGAGCTGGGAGTCTTCACTCTCTTCTATACCTATTATCCTTAGGTTTGATCTTCTCATTGAGTCCTGGATTTCCTGTATGTTTTGGACAAGTAGCTTTTTCCGTTTTATACTATCTTTGACTGTTGTGTCTATGATTTCTATGGAATCTAGTGCTCCTGAGATTCTCTCTTCTATCTCTTGTATTCTGTTGTTGATGCTTATATCTATGGCTCCTTGTCTCTTCCTTTGTTTTTTATATCCGGGGTTGTCTCCCTTTGTGCTTTCTTTATTGTTTCTATTTCCATTTTTAATACCTTCACCTGTTTGATTGTATTTTCCTGGAATTCTTTCAGGGATTTCTGTGATTCCTCTCTATAGGCTTCTACTTATTTATTTATGTTTTCATGCATTTATTTAAGGGAGTTCTTCATGTCTTTCTTGAAGTCCTCTGGCATCATGATCAAATATGATTTTAAATCTAGATCTTGCTTTTCTGGTGTGTTTGGATATTCAGTGTTTGCTTTGGTGGGAGAAATGGGCTCCGATGATGCCATGTATTTCTTGGTTTCTGTTGCTTGGGTTCCTGCACTTGCCTCTCACCATCAGGTTGTCTCTGGTGTTACCTTGTTCTGCTATTTCTGACAGTGACTAGACCGTCCTATAGGCCTGTGTGTCAGGAGTGCTGTAGACCTGTTTTCCTGTTTTCTTTCAGCCAGTTATGGGAACAGAGCGTTCTGCTTTCAAGGAGTGTAGTCTTTCCTGTCTACTGGTCTTCAGCTGTTCCTGTGGGCCTGTGTCCTGAGTCCACCAGGCAGATCGCTTGGAGCAGAAAAGTTGGTCTTACCTGTGGTCCCACAGCTGAAGTTGCTCCTGGGGGGCTGCTTTTCAGCTCTCAGCGAGGGCGGCAACCAGGAGGGCCTGCGCTGCCTTTTCAGGGGCCCCCCGTTCACTGGGGTCCCAGATGGCATTAGGTGTTTTCCTCTGGAGACAGAAATGTTGGCAGATTGTAGTCTTTTCTGGCTTCCCAGGTGTGTCTGCCCCTCTGAAGGTTTAGCTCTCCCTCCCATGGGATTTGGGTACAGGGAACTGTTGACTGGGTCCTTTCAGGTCAGGGCGGTGTCTGGATGGCAGGGGACCTGCTGCTTGAGTGCTATACCTATTATTCTTAGGTTCAGTCTTTTAATTGTATCCTGGAATTCTTGAACATTTTTAGTTAAGAGCTTTTTGCATTTTATATTTTCCTGACTGTTGTTCAATATTTTCTATGGTATCTTCTACCACTGATACTCTCTCTTCTCTCTCTTGTATTCTGTTGGTAATCTGAGACTCCTGATCTTTTTCATAGGTTTTCCATCTCCAGGGTTGTCTCTCTTTGTGTTTTCTTTAACGTTTCTATTTCCATTTTTAGATCCTCGATAGTTTTGTTCAATTCCTTCACCTGTTTGATTATGTTTTCCCATATTTCTTTAATGGATTTATGTGTTTCCTCTTTAAGGGCTTCTACTTGTTTACCTGTGTTCTTCTATATTTCTTTGTTTTTTCCCTCCTGCCTATAAGATGTTTATGTTTCCTACCTCTTTCCTGTGGCAGTTTCAGGATATCAGTTCTTTTTTTTAAGTTGATTTTTTATTTACATTTCAAATGTTTCCTTTTCCTGGTTTCTCATCCATAAACCTCCTATCCGTCCCCCATCCCACTGCTTTTATGAGGGTGTTACCCCATTCATCCACCTACCCCTTTCTGCTTCCCTTCCCTGACATTCCCCTACACTAGGGGGCATCAAGCCTTGGCAGAACCAAGAGCTTCTCCTCCCATTGGTGCCCAACAAGGCCATCCTCTGCTACATATGCAGCTGGAGCCATGGATCTGTATATATACATATATATATATATATATATATATATATATATATATATATTCTATGAATGGTGGTTTAGTCCCTGGGAGCTACGGTTGGTTGGTATTGTTCTCATGTGCTTGCAAACTCCTTCAGCTCCTTCAATCCTTTCTCTAACTCCTCCATTGGGGACCCTGTTCTCAATTCAATGGTTGGCTGTGAGCATACACCTCTGTTTTTGTCATTCTCTGGCAGAGCCTCTCAGGAGACAGCTATATCAGGCTCCTGTCAGCTTGCACTTCTTGGCATCAGCAATATTGTCTGTGTTTGGTGGCTGCATATGAGCTGAATCCCCAGGTGGGGCAGTCTCTGGATGACCTTTCCTTCAGTCTCTGATCTAAACTTCTTTAAGGGAGTTATTTACGTCCTCTTAAAGTTCTCTGTCATCTCCATGAGATTAGAATTTAAATTTGAATCTTGCTTGATAGGTATCCAGGGCTTGCTGTGGTGGGAGAACTGGATTCTGATGTTGCCAAGTGGTGTTGGTTTCTGTTACTTATGTTCTTCAGTTTGCCTTTAGACATCTGGCTCTCTCTGGTGTTAACTGGCCTTGCTGTCTCTGACTGGAGCTTGCCCTCCTGTGATTCTGTGATCCTATGATTCTGTATGGATCCAAACCTCGGGGACGTTGAGCTACAACTGGAGTTGGGCTCAGTGGGTCTAGAGCAGAGGTTCTGCTCCAGACACAGATGTAAACCAGATGTTGGCTGGGCAGGCTATCTCTGTCCCAGGGTTCCAGGGGTCCTGGCCGTGCCAGCTATTGGGACGGGATTTGGCATCTGACCTATGGTCCTCGATGTGTCAGGATAGTTAGGGAGTTGAGCTGCAACAAGGGTGTGGGCTTAGTGGATTGGGATCCAGAGCATAGGCTCTGGTACAGAACAGGGGCAAACTGGGAGAAGCTTATTTCTTTCACTTATTTGCCCTCCAAAAGTCAAATCCTAGATCTAAAAACATGTAACCAAACATTTCAGGACTTTTTCTATGTAAAAATTGAGTTTTAAGAGAATTTCTCAGAAATTACACATTTGTTCTTTCAGTCTTAAGGGAATCTAACTAGTTAGGTTTGTTTGTTGAGTTACAACAGAAGAATTGTCAGAAAAATCTTTTAGTCTCCCCTGGATTATACTAGTATTGTACGTTTTTATTAATGTAAATATTTCAAAAACTTCCATGGCTTATGGGACTTCTTTGAGAATGCAGCAATACACTTGCTTTCAATAATATACTTTAACCTTAGGGGAAAATATGGATCAACATTCTTATGAAATATTTTTGTGAGTTTCCCTCTGCCATAGCCCAGCCAAAGCTTTATTTCACATTAGTCAACACTGTATAGTGTTATCAGTCAAAATGTCATTTTATTTCAAAATAATCTCAAGCCTTAGCCTTCATTTTTAAATTTAAGTCAAGCACCTTCCAAGTCAGTGGTTATTTAATAGGAAATGAATATCTGATTTACCTACCAAGTTTATATAAACAAGTTTTTTTCTAACACTTACTCTTATGGCATACATTTCACTTACAATACAGTTATTTGTAGTAGCTCTAGAAATTTTTTTTTCATCCTGAAAGTGTGTAAATTCCTTTGTTAAAAGTAGGACATAATACTAGCTGACCTCTTTTAAAACGAAGTCAAATTCCTTTTGCAAATACACATAAACAATAAGAATAATACAACGAAAGGTTCAAGAAACCATTGTTTTATCTTGAGGATCATACTTGAAATTAATACTCTAGTTTAATTAAATGCAGCAAGCTTCTGTGCAGAACAAGGATTTGCTTTATGTGAACCCAATACTCAGAAACATCCTAGGGTCTAGAGTCCTCTTCCCACAGGTAGCAAGGAAACCTACCATCTGCTGACTTGGGGACTAAGGAAGAGCTAATCTTACAGAATTTGTAACTATTCCATTTCATATGACTTTTGATTGGGAAAGTGGGAGAGAGCTGATACAGAAATTAATATGCTTACTGTTCTTAAGCCAATAAAAACTACATCAACACATAACCCATATTTGAGATTAATTATAAAATGAATAAATCACAGAACAAATTGCGAAGATCTTTGAAATGCACCAAATCCTCAGTGAGAAAAAAATGTACAATGAGAAGCACACCCTTGGGGTTATCTAATTTTCTGGGTGTGTGCTTTTCATTTTATTAGCCTATTTCATTACTCTGTAAATGACAGAAAAGCAATAATAATGTGAATGATTCTTAACCATAGATGTGCAAAGTAATTGTATTCAGTAGAATAAAATTTATTTGTGTTATGTGACTATTGACCATTTCTGCCAGTATTGTGTCAATTAAAGCAAATATATTCAAACATGTTACATAGACCTCTTAGGTCTCCCTGCATTCTTGGATGTAGCACCTTTTAGGATTACTTGCTATTTAACAAATGATTAAAATTTTTGTATTATCACTTAAAATATAAGTTTATTAGGTATGTACAAAATTACCAGTGAATAAGTAGAAGAAGAGTAAAAATATACTTCCATATCTTCAAGACAATTCATCTTAAATAAACTGAAAACATTAACACATACTTAAACTTTCTCTTATTAGATTAATTAAAAAAGCTTTTGAATCAAAAGGCAACATCAGTACATTTTATATGAGTTTGTTTTCTGTGGCATGGCTTGGCTCATGTTTCACGAGCAATTTTTAATAAGGATTGTTCTGTTGTGTCATTTCAATCCTTTAAATTGGTCAAAAAGTTCAATGCCCTATTACTGGCATAGGACAAAAGTTCTCACACCTCAAAAAGAGATGCACCAAACTATATATGAACTAATGTACTCTTAAAGAGAATTACTAAAAAAAATGGCAATTTTTACCAGTCCATAAAAAAACTGTCTCCTTGCTGTTGCTTCTCTGTGTCCTGTCAGGAAAAAAGCCAATGGCGAGGGAGAATCTTCAACTAACACGTATCTGTTTCTAGAGTTTGAAAATATTTAAAGTCACACATGGAAGACATTGACTGCATTTTATCTCAGTCATCTAGTCTTATATCCACAAGAGAAGTCAGAAACAATACAGTAAACAAGACACGTCTTGCTTGCTTTTCAATTTGTTTGTGATGCTGGGGATCAAACACAGTTTTTTTGGACATAGAACACAGGTGTTCCAGCTCTCACTCAGGACTCTTGGCCCATGCTTGACGTCCTTACTAATTAATGTTAAAAATGTTGGTCCTTCTCCTAAGTGCAAGATCCCACGTTCCTAGCTTTCTCTGAAGGCTTGTAAGATCACTCAGTAAAGGTTTCCCACTAGCCCCTGACAAATTTGTCATGTAAGTTACATGCAGCGCTACAACCTCAACATCCACTCCAACTACCCAGCCTCTCTGTTCAGATCCTTCTGAAAGCTTCTGCATCGGCTTGGTTTTACTCTCCTCATCTCTTCCCCCCTAAGAACTGGCCTTCTACTGAGTCTACCTCGTGTCTGCTCTCCACAGGTTCATACCTTTACTAATCCTATTAGTGAGAACTTGCCTTTTGGTGTCAACCTTCTTTGCTTTCTTGTAATGTTTATATTCTCTTTGAGCACTTCACATTGATAAGGCTGACAAGATTCATGTTATTTTTCCTCCTCTGTCTCTGACACACAATTACTCTCCGTGAAGAGCTTCTCTTCTGCACATTCTGAAGTTGTCCTTTTCTTAAATCCCACAGTGGGCACTTTCCTTGCCTTCAATTTTTTTTATGATTTTTTTATTTCCCATTTCACTTTTTCTCCTCAAAATAGCATCCATATTTATGACTCCAAAGATGTCTCTATCCCATTCTCTGGTTCTAAGTATCAGGCAGTATCTAGGCACCTGGTAGAACTTGTGCATGTACTCTGTCAGCCACGGACTTATCTATAAAGTGAGACTAAAGATTAGATCTCTTTCCTGTTGGCTGTAAAGCATCAGTGAGATAGTTTAAACATTTTAGTGCTATTGGTAGCAGAGGGCAGGTGCTTAACACTTATTAGTTCTAATCTTACAGTGTACTAAACAGCAGACAAAACCACCAAACTGCAGCAGTTAATAGGAAGAAAGTATTCTCTGCATACAAAATTGTTAACACTAGACAATGGCTTGATTTGTATAGAAGACTCTACTACTTAAATTGGCCCTAGCTGCAAATAGATGAACCTGAAATTTCCAGTAGCTTACACTGATGGAATTTTGTTTTTCACTTATTTATACAATAAATGGTTCACAGATTTTGCACATCCACATATTCAGGAACTCAAGCTAAGATAGATTAACTGTGCACATAGCTTCTGCACAATTCTGGTAGATGATAGCTGATATTTTTGTCAAATGATTTTCATTGTTTTTCCTGAGTACTCAATTTTCCAGTTGCTGACACAAATCTTCCTACTTATTTTCTACTCAACTAAGCCCTATATCCTTTAGGATTTTGGTTTGATTTGGTTTGGTTTGGTTTGGTTTGGTTTGGTTTGTTCGGCTTCTTTTTACTAGCTGTGTTATAGTGATGGCTGCTCATTAGGTCAATAGCATAATTTCAATGTACTGGGCATGAGAATGCATCACATTTGTTTAATATTGTCCTCTATTTCATTGTTTGATTTCAAAATTCTCAATAATTTCATACATGAGCGATATAGTTGTGTCATTTCTAACTATCCATCTCCTTCAATTCTACTCTCATCTATTCAACTCACTCACAAATTCATGACCTCTTGCTTAGTAAGTGTTCTGTGTACATGTGAGTATATACATCCGTACGTATATATAAATGCAGTCTGATAAGCATATTTGACAATTCTAGTATATGTATCTATTTAGGTTAACCAATTAACATTGTATAACCTATCAGGGATCTGTTCTACTTGCTTGAGATGGCAACATTTCTTCCTATCTTCCGATTGGGAAGCCACCACATAAATAGGAAGATGATCAACACAAAACAGCTAAGGAAGTTCCTGAAACTGACCAGATTCCCTAATCCCTACCAGAGTCAGCAACTAAATCTGCAAAGAAGACTCTTGGTCCAGATCAACTGCTCAGAAGATGTAAAAACAAGCCAAGCTGACAGGAAGAGGTTTAGATCAACTGAATCACTTGGAAAGGACATTCTCCAGCCTGTAACTCAACAGGCTGTGCAGTGTATTCCAGTTTTGGAAGGTTGGTGAGCAATTACCCATGCTTGAGTAGGCTTTAATGATACAGCTATCATTGAGTCGTTTCTGTTCCTGTAAGTCACCCCTATAAAACTCATTGGATCATCAAGTTGGACTTTGGTGGTATACATACTTTGGTTTGTCATAGGCTTCCTACTTGGGGTGAGTAAATGAGTGTGTGAATGCACATGAGCACATGTGTACATGTGTGCGTGTGTGTGTGTGTGTGTGTGTGCGTGTCCATGCCCATGTGTGTGTGGGGGGGGGAGAGGGGAGGTAATCTCCCCAGGAAATTTTTGTCACATAACAGGGGCTCATCACTTGACCCTGATGTTGATTTTTCTTCTCTCAGCAGTCATTTATTGCCTATAGTTCTTCATTTATGGGAATGTCCTCAAGTTTTGAATAAATTGCAAGTTAGGATGTCTTCATTAGCTCCACTGTTATAATTAGTAACCACCTGTATGACTTCAGGAAAGGCAGTGATTTACTCTTGCTGTACCAAATTTTATGTTTGCAAGCCACAGGAACTGGCTGTCAAGCAACATACGTATAAAATCCTTCGCACTTTATAATTCCATCACCTTCATATTATACTGGGATAACTATGACTATCACGGAATCCAACTGGATATGAATACTATGTGTGTGACGAGAAATATGAGTGAAAAACATTTGTGCCAAGCATCTAAAAATGAAAGGATGATGAGTTGGCTACTCTAAATGTACCCTAGCCAACATCCTTCAGGACACCTTTCACAGTTATGTGTTCGAGTGGCATCAGTGATCTTATCTATTGGCAGTCAGAAACATTTGTAATCCCTCTGAATGTAGACCCAAATTGGCAACTTTGTCCTAACGAATTAAGACAATAGCAGTGCTGAAATGAGTTTGTTTTAGTTGACTAGGATTTGCTTCTCCCCATAATTCCCTTTGGGCCTCTCCCCACCTTCTTTTCTCTTTCCTCTCCTCTCCTCTTCTCATCCTTCTCTTCACTGCTCCTCTCTCTCCTTCCTCTTTTTTTCTATCTCCTTTCCCCTCGGCCATGTCTTCTGACCCTCTTTTGGCTTCTATCCTTTCTCCCTCGTTCTCTCTTCTATTGTTTTTCTTTCACCGACCCCTCTATTTAGGCACACATGAATGAAAAATAGCTGACACTCTTAATAACCATCTGTTAGTGACAACAGCCGCCTGACTGGTGTGGGAGCAAGCCCTGAGTTGCCCTCAACCGTAGATGAATCCTTATAAGGTAGGCCGAATCTGAGAACCCAGGTAAACTGAGACCAGATTCCCAATCCACAGTCATTGTGAGATAACAGCCATGCCACCTTAAGACTATTGTACAAGTATTTTGTTACAGAGCAACAGATGAATAGCACAGTACCTGACTGGCAGACAACAAACACTATTCTTTCAAAGGTTGGTATTTTTATATACAAGACCTTACTTCTAGATGGGAGGCAGTAGGGGGGGAAATGATGTACTTAAATTCTCTTCTGTATCTCCTTTTGGATGGGTTCAATTCTATCCCACGAGTACTAGACTGCTAAATCAGGAATTTTTCTTTGATAGTCTGTCCTTTTAACTTTTAGAGTAGTTAAATTGTGCCTGGCTGTCCCTTATTCCTTGTCATGGTAATACATTTAATGCTTCCTAATGGATTCTCTTTTCCATTAGCTTTTAAAAGTACTCCTTACTGATAGTCTCATTATGGAAGTAAAACTCCCATTGATCAGAGAAGGTTTAGAAAATTCGGATGGGTAACAAAGGAACACAAAGGCGCCTGGGATCGCACAGCCCAAGCACTCATTAACATGTTGGAGTATGTCTTGGTTGATTTTGCTTGTTCTGGGACAAAGCTCCCTAACAAAGGCGACTTAGGTGCAAAGGGTTTAATTATCACTATTGTGGGGGAGAATCCAAGGTGGCAAGAGATTGAAACAACCTGATACAACCTGTCCACAACAAGGAACAGAGAGTGATGAATGGCAGCCTATGCTCAGCTGTCTTCCGCTTTGAGTGTGCAGAACCCAAACCCAGGGAACGGTACAACCCCATTGAACGTGTGACTTTTACCTCAATTTACCTATTTATCATACTCGCTCAAGGAAACACCCAGAGGCTAATGTCATGGATTTTCCTGGAGGAGTGTGTCCTTGGTGACTTCACTTCCTGTCAAGTTTACAATCAACCCTAAACATCACAGAAAACTTTACTTCAGGTAGCTATTTTGCAATTGCGTAGGCATTGGCTTTCAGGAAGTTAGCAAAAATAGCATACATGTAAAGTGCTTTCCTCATACCAAGCATCTTTGTAAGGGATTTGCATAAATTAACCTGACTTCACCAAGACATTCTGTTTATTGTCAATGTGTTATAGGTAGCTAAACTGATGCTGACATGTCTGTTATACCCACTGCTTGTCATATATGATCCTTCGATTGCAATCCCTAAATGTGTCACTAAGCACATCTCCCTTGTTCACACTTTAACATAAAAGACCTCTGATGATTCACTTTCTCCCACACTCTCATTTGGGTAAATGAAATTATATTATAGAAAATCCGACATGTCTTTAATAACTGTTTTAAAATACACACACATTCCTTTCTTTCATCTCTACATAAGGTCGGTGCAGAGGTCAGCATTTATCCCGGGTTCCCCTGGGGTTCCACGGCTGGAAACAGCATAGATCTGCGAAGGGGCCACGCAGAGTGATAGGGATGAAAGAGACATTTCCAGGTGTCTGCTAACTCTTTCCCCTACACCTGAAGTTACCTCTCTACACTCCTTAGGAGATATGCAAAATACATGAGCGCAATGTCCTTATTAGGAACAGAAAATAGTAGGGGGCAAAAGGTGATTTAAAGCCTGCTGCACGGAATATTCAGAGACTTGGTATTCCTCTCAATTGCTAGACTCAAGTATCACTGAAATGTCAAACCACACTGAATATTAAAATAGCTCCTATCAATGTATCAAATAAAAGCTGCAAAAAAAAATTAGTGAGTCTACTGTGTTCCATACCTTGTGATTAAACATCAAATACATTTGATGTACCTAGTAATTTGTAATGATAATAGCATTATTACCTTCTGTTTAGAAAAAGCTCACTAGATATTATAAATAAGTACATATCTGCCTTGCAAGTGTGAGGACCTGAGTTTCAGTCCTTACTTAGTATCTATATAAAAGCCAGGTGTTGTGAACATGCCTGTAATACTGAAAAGACAGGAACAGGTAGATTTAGAGCTGGATGAATGGCCAGTTTAGCCAAATCAATTAGCTTCATATATAATGATAAGTCCTTGACTCAAAATATAAGGCAGAGAGCAATAGAGGAAGATACACAATGTCTACTTCCCTCCTGTATGTGTGTGCACATGCATGTACACACACACAGACACAGACACAGACATACACACACACACACACACACACACACCCCACCTCACCAACAAACCACTACCACCACCACCAAACCACCATCATTACTAAGAAAGTGACTACCACCATCATCACCACCACCATTGCCATTACCATCCATCATGCATCCTCCTCCTCCACCTCATCATCATTATCATCTATGCATGAACACACCATGTGAATATATATACCACACATATACAGAAAGATCATTTTACATACTAAAATAGAAGTTTCGAGTATATTGTCATACTTCATTATCCTTTGCGTATGAAGATTATTTTAATTATTGTACATCATCATGGAATTAACTTATTATTCTTCATCAATTATGCAAAGTAGTATGTTGTTGATGACATTTTCCTGTATAGATGATATTTTATATTTCTCTTTATCACTCATCTTCTCCATACTTATCAGCTTCATCACTTTTCCTCCTAATTCCTAAGTTTAGATCTTATATTCGTTTTTCTAATTAGCATGCTAAATATTATGTTTCATCATGACATCATCATACACGTATATCATTCACTTTGTCCATATTCAAATTCCTACTCCTCTTATGTTCCCCAATACTCCTGCAGTTTGCCTCCTTCCTCTATCCTTTTATTTTTGTCATATCATAAAACTGATTTAAGAAGATATCACATAACAGAAGCATATGGTATATGTGTAAGTCTCTCTTAATTTGCATAGCATAAATTGTGTAGTCCCATCCATTTTCTTCCAAATAGTGTAATACATTATTTACAGATGACCAGAATTCCACTGTTTATGTATATTTTCTTATGTATGTTATGTATCATATTTTCTTTATTCTTTCACCTGTGTATAAAGACTGATAATGATTGCAAGAGTTGAAAGATGTGATGCACACTTCCACAAACATAGATTTGCAAGTGTCCTTCTCATATGCTGACTTAGATTCCTTTTATGATATGCCATAGAGTTATATATCAGGATAGTATGGGAGTTCTATCTTGAGTTACTTGAGAAAGCATCGAACCAATTTGGATGATGGCTAAGTTAAATTACATTTCATCCAGGATTGTATGAGGATTCCTTTCCCTTTATCTTAACCAGCATTAATATCCTTTCTGGGCTTATGGATGGCACAATCGGAGCTTAATTTTGTATTTCCTTGAAGGCTAAAGCTGGTGAATATTTCTTAATACGTATTTTGATCATTTTTCCATTGTCTTTTGCGCAGAACCTGTTTAATTCATGTGATCACTTATAGACTAGATAATTTGGGGTTTGTATACTGCATTCTAAAGTTCTTTTTATACTCTGTATACTGCCTCACATTCACATAATAGGTCCATAGAAAGATGATAGCTAGATGGAGAGATATAAGTATAGATTATATATCTTACAATGATCTTTCTTCACTCTCTTGATTGATTCCTTCATGCTGTGAAAGTGTGTTTTTAACTTCATGCTCTCAAATGATTCAATTCTAAGCAGTTGGAGTCCTTTTCAGAAAGGGATAACCTAGGTATATATAGTCAATTATTGTCCCTATATTTTCCTATAACGTTGTCAGATGTTGCATTAAGGCCTTTTATCTACTTTGAATTGGCTTTTTCATAGGATAGAAATGATTTGTATGTTTTTATTCTTCAACAAGAAGATACCAGGTTTTAGGGCACTATATGTTGGAGAAGTTGTCTTTTCTCTAATATATGTTTTTTGCACCTTTAAAAAGTAGATAATAGTAACAGTATGGATTTATTTCTTGATACTCTGTTTGATTACACTAGATTATGTCCTTGTTTTGGGACAGCATCATACTATGTTTGTCACTATGGCTCTTCAGTATAATTTGAAATCAAGAATAATGATATGTCTAACATTGTTCTATGATACCTGCTCTGCAGTTCTTTTAATATTTACACTTTTTGTGCTTCTATATGAATCTCAGTATTTTTATTATTTTTGTGAAGAATATAGCTATAATTTAAGGGAGAATGAATTGAGCCCATATAGCGCATTTAGTAATATAGTGATTGATTTTTACAATAGTAATTCCACCAGTTTATTCAAAATTACATCTGTCTTCCACTGATTTCATTTTTTTCTTTAAAATTTAAAGTTCTCATTTTATAAGCCTTACAACTCTGTGTTTTTAAGAAAAAAATTCTGTTAATTTCTTTTCATAATCATGACTGTTGTATATTATAATTTGCATTTTATATGTAATATATATTATAGAAATCTATACATTTCCTGAGATTTTCTATTAATTTTTGCAGCTCATTACTTTTATGAACATGTTTGGTGGACATTTGAGGGTCTTTTACGTAGAGATCCAGAAGAAAAGTGAAATTTAACTCCTTCCTTTCTTATTTGAATACTTTCGTTTAGTTGTTTCACTTTAGGGCTCCGGCTAAGAATTCAAGCACTATCCTGAATAAGAGTCAATGACGCTCATCTCTCTGAGGGTAGAAGAAAAGTTCAAGCCCCCTATTAAAATGTTGGCTAAAGGATTATCACATAGGCTTTTGGTTATTTTGAGATACAAACTTTTAATTCCCAATCTGTCCAGCACTTTTATTATTAGAGAATCTTGCACACTATCAAAGGCCTTTCCTACATCTATCAGTATGACCATGTGATTTCTGTTCCAGAGTCCGTTTCTGCACTGGGTTCTATCTATCCATTTGCATATGTTGAATCATCCTTGGATCCCTTGATGTAGTCTGTTTGTGGTATACGAACTTCTTTAACATGCTGATGAATTCAGTTTGAAAGTATCTTACAGAGAATTTTGCAGATGTGTTCATCAGGGTGATCAGTCTATGGTTTTGTTGTCTTTATTGAGTCCTTGGTCTTTGGTGTCAAGGTAACACTAGCTTCCAGGATGAGTTTGGTTATATTGCTATATTTTGTGCAGTATAACTATATAATAATTCTTCTTCTAAATTTAGTATTCATAGTAAGGAAACTTTTCGAATATCCTAAAACATTATATAACACCCACATAAAGTATATATATATATGCATATATACATATAGATGAATGTTCATTAGTATATATTTTTAACAAGAATATGATTTTCAGAGAGAGTTTCAATAACTTACAAAGGTTCACATTATTACCGTCCAGTGATTTGACTTAAGAATTAAATAAAAAATAAAACAAATCACCACCTCACCAGTCAGCAGGAAGTAGAAAGTAAAGGATCAGCAAGAATACTAGAGCTGTGTCACACGCACGCGCGCGCACACACACACACGAGGATCTTCCCTAGGTACAGACATCTAGAAAACATATTTAAACATAGAATTTGCCAACTGCTGTTATGATCAGCACCTCTAGGTAGTTCCTTTTTATGTATGTATAACTAAGTGGTGAACTTATTGCAGCATCATCTGTGACTCCTTAAGGTGTTGTGTGAAATATTTAAAAGCAAACCTCCCACGCGCTAACACACCTTTCACATGCTAACACTAGCTAGCACCAGCAGACGGCCTTGGTCTGTCTCCAGCCCTGCGGACAGGCTGAGATGCACTCTTTCTTTTTAACCAGGGCTCTCTCCTTCAGTCTCACTGAATTCCCATTGCTGGCTGTTTCCCTGCATGCCCGTGCTTCCAAATTTCTGTGGCTGGCTGGTATGCACCCTTGCACACTATGCTCTTCCACCATACCCTTCTCTGGAACCCAGTTGAGTCGTCGCGTGAAGGAAAACACCACACAATGTTTCTTTAGAATCAACAGGGAACACAAACCTAGGCACAGAATCTATCATTCTAATTTTATAAACTGTTCTATGTTAGAAATCCTCCGGTGGTAGATCCTGGCGGATCCGCTACTTGAAACAACCACGTCTGGTTGTAGGAAGCTACATTCTACTTCCCTTATTCCCGCTGTCCAAAAGGCCGTCCTTTCTCCTGCCTTCTCTCTTCCTCTTCCAAACCTCGAAGTTCTACCTACTCGCCCAGTGATTGGTTTCCTGTAATGTTTATCTGTTAGGGAAAAATCCCACAGTAAGGTATAGATTACATATGGTTTTTCACATTCATTACTTTAGCATGAATTTGGAGCATTGAGTATAGCGGGGATCCATTAAGCCTCTAATGAGTTGGATTATCGAATGCAAATATATGAGTCATGAAACTAACTAATACGAACGAATATCCTTTCCACTAGACAAAAGAGAATATAAGTATCTACATATAAACCTGTGTATGTAGATCTGTACAGGATGATCTTATCCATCACTAATAGAGCATCCAACCTCAGATTAAGTAAAAGGACAAGTTGTAAGTACCTGAAATAAATCACATTATCTCACAACAAAAGCTGCACTTGGGTGCATATTAAGAGTTATAAAGTTCAACTACAAAGGTAAGAAATGTGAGAGGGAATTCAACAAAAAATATAAACAAGGATTTCACAATCAATTGGATAAGTACTTAGCAGTTACGCGAATATCACACTTTGTTCTGAAATCTACTTCCTTGTATTTTTGCATGCATATGTGTGTGCATACACACCTGTGTGTGTGTATGTGTGTGTGTGTGTGTGTTGTGTGCACATGCATGCACAAGAGGGTTTGGATAAATAAACACATCTAGAAACAAACAAAAACAAAGGCTCCTATTAACTGAGTTAATATTATTCTTTTTTTTTGCCTTTCTTTTTTATATAATTCTTTTAGTGGATAGTTTATGTATTTACATTTCAAGTTTTGTCACCTTTCCCAGCCCCCCCCATCTCACTCTCCCTGCTTCTATGAGGATGCCTCCCCCCTCCCACCCATCCACTCACACCTCAACACCCTGGGATTCCTCTACACTGGGAAAAGATCCTTCACAGGACCAAGGGCTTCACTTCCTATTGATGCCAGACAATGCCATCCTCTGCTACATATGCAACTGGAGCCATGACCGTCCCCACCACCCCATGTGTACTCTTTGGTTGATGCCTTAGTCCCTGGGAGCTCTGGGGGTTCTGGTTGATTAATCTTATTCTTTACTGACTTAGTTAATATTATTCTTGTATGTATCTCTGACATTCAGAAGGAAGGTTCTTTTCTTAGAATCAGTAAGACTATAGACTTTAGAGCTATGAAATAAAATATTCTCATCTAGAATGACCTGATAGAACAAGATATATTAGAAAGCCTGATAGAGCAATGCAAATATCCTAGAATTTCCTCATTGGATGAAGATTTAGATTGTGGTCAAAGAATTAAGAGAGAACTCAGAAACAATCTAAGGAACGTGTTGCAAAGCTAGACTTTAGACAAAATAGATGCACTATTTAATCGCCCACTTTCCTCTTCCCACTTTCAGGACCTTTCGCATAATTTCCCTTATCCTTTCTAATATTCAAGAAGAAAGTAAAATATTATTCAAATTAAGGTTTAAACGCAAGTTGTATCAATGACAATGGACACCAATAATCAACTCTGACAATGGAAGCCAAGGAAACTATTCTGTGTACAAAAGCACAATCTTATCTTTCAGGCATTTAGAGCAAAGGGGAACTTAATAGACTATAACGTTCTTAACAGCTAATAAGTCAGAAAACTAAACCATCAAGAAACAGAGATTTCACCTGGCTGGGAAAACTGAAAGGTAGCATTGTATAACTCTGTTTTGCTGAGGTTTTGATTCCAAGAAGTACAAAAAAAGCCTACAGGAAATTTAGACAAATTTGAAATCATAAAAAACAAATGAGCATTTCAATGGAGGACAAGATTTTAAACACTAAAGGAGACAGGGAGAAGTAAATGATCACAACAGGTAAGGTGGCACAAAGAGGAGGAAGAGGCTAGAATCATTTCCATATTGACCTGGCTGACAAAATGCAATCGGAAATGTGTTGGAGAATTACATGGAATTGTCATATAAATGTGAAAATTTCCTTAGGAATGTATATAGATATTTGCATAGGTCTCTCTCTGACAAGAATAATTATGATTCAGAGCGATTTTAAAGAAATCTACCACTCCCGTCTCCCCAAATTCTTCCCCTCCTCCCAGTCCCTCTGAAATTCATAACCTCTTCTTCTATAATTATTATTTACAGACAGACAGACAAACACACACACAGACACACACACACACACACAGACACACACACACACACACACACACACACACCCGACAAGGATGATTAATCTATTAGGTGACTTAACTTGCCACAGGAGAAAGCTGACCTTTGTTCCCTCACAAGACACTGACCACTTGTAGCTCTTTACTTAGGTGTGGAGCTTAGTGAAGTTTTCACAAACCTCATGCTGACTGTTAACGGTCATTATGTTGAGCTTGGTTAAGAAACTATATCATTGAAAAGTCGTGAATATAGCTTATCTTATATCTAGAAAACCCTTCCCAGCAATTCATGGCTGCAAGTCTTTTACAATCTTTCCTTCTCTTCATCTGCGATATTTCCTGAGCCACTGCTTAAGGGTTTGTGTTGAGACTGGGTACTTCATGGTTGTTTAGCCTCAACATTTTGACCAGTTTTTGATCATGTAGAAAGATGATCATCATCTTTCCACTGCAAATAGAAATTTCTTGGATGAGAGGTGAGAGCTACAATTATCTGTGGGTATAAAGATATGTATTTGTAATACAGTTAGAAGCTACATTGATTCAGACAAATGGCAGTAATGGGTTCTCCTTCAGGGTTCATGACCTATATAGTAATGGGTTCTTGTGTAGGATAAAGTACCAGGCAGGCATGAATCCCTTTCTATTAAGTACGTGTTAATGCCAATTGTGCAGTCATTGGTTATACCAAATTAGAAGTGTCATGATTGCATCACCAAGCTGGTCATTGTTGTCCTTCGCAAGATTAAGTAGACTCGTGGAATTGATGTCTACTTTTCTATCTTGGCAGCTTGCAGGTCACCATTTAATAGAGTGAGAGATATCACTAGAGATGGAGCCTTCTAGATCAGTACCACATCTACTCTCTCTATTCTTTTGTTTGAGAATTTCCTTCATTTTCTTTCAGAATATCAAGTTCAACCAAGGGCAGTGGCAATAGCTTAGATTGTTTGGCATGTCTACTGGACATTCCTGACCCCAACCAACAACTTAAAAGAAGGATTTCCTTGACTGGTACAGAGGTTTTGTTAAATACTCTATGAGTCCTTGGGGGAACATTATCACCTCATTTTTCATAACTCCATTTACAATACATATATATATATATATATATATATGTGTGTGTGTGTGTGTGTGTGTTCATCTATAAATTATATGTGTATTTTATGTAAGCTTATAAAATAGTATGGCTTCAACAAACATCTTTTGTGTTGTCTCTACTTCCTCTCTCTTTCTGCCTTTATATTCCCATATCACCCCTTACAAGTTAAGTGCCCACTAAGTGTTCTCTCTTTATTCTATCATAGCACTGTGCCCTGCTGGCCTACATTCTAGAGCTCCATCTTTTTCACTCTACAAATGTCCGTCTCTACTTTCCTGACTTCAGTGTTTAGTCCAGATTATACAATCATATTGAAGATTCCGAACTACGATCCACAAATAGGAGAAAGCATGCCCCATTTGTCTTTCTGGACCCAGGTCACCTCACTGAATTTTCAACTCCATTCCTTTACTTGAAATTGTCATGTTTTCATTTTTCTCTATATACAAATAGAATTCACTGTGTACATGAACCACATTTTTGTTACCTGTTCATTAGTTGGCGTATATCATATTATTACTACATTATATTATCTTTTAAAAGGCTTCCTTCATCCCTAACTGTCATCTTGCTATGCCGATGTGATATTTTCAGTGAGGATTAGGTAGAAATAATTTAAACTTTGTAATGATGTAGTTATAGATGGGAATTCACCTTTACAATGTGCTGGCTGTTTTACCGTGGGCAACTTGACCACATGGCACTCAAAATTTTCATAACTTTTTACGTTGGATTATAAAAATAATGTATACATGTTTCTAGGCAATTATTTGCTCAAAAACTTCACCAATTCTTAGTTCTCATGAACTTGGAGCACCATCTCTTGAAATAGTAAATGAAACATAAAGAATTTTCTAAAAATGCTACACAATGAAAAGTTCAGGAACATAATAACCCTGCGACTATTTCAAAACAATGAAATTGTTCCTGTTCAACATCTTATTCACTGAAGTTTTTAAACTTTGAAATATTAACACTTAGGACTCTGAGCAGTGGAAAATGATAAGGTGATGAAAGGAAAAATGAGAAGGTTCCCTGTATTTTCCTAATGCACATTGTAGCTGGAATATGATGAACTTCTCCATAAAGTTCTTGGCCGCACTATCAAAGTAGTGTTTGAATCATGGTAGTTATATTAGTCCATTGGTGGAGTTATGGCTGAAAGGCCAAGGCTAGAGCAATCAGGTCCCTGTGAGAAGAGTGCGAGTGAATGGCTTTGGAAGATAAATCTTGTCCACAGACAGTTTTCTACTTCTGTTTCCAAGCTGGCATGAGGTGAACAGACAATGTATGACTATGACTTCTCAAGCATGATGCTGTCCATCACCATGCTCCTGGAGACAAGATTCAGCCTACAAAGAGCGAGACCTCTGAAACTGTGAGTCGAAATATGTCTTTCATATGTCTTTTATGTTCTTTATCTTAGATATTTTGTCACAGCAACAAAAGGATGATCAACACAAAGGATAAAGAAATGAAGGTTCTTGATCAGTTACTCAGGTAGAGTATTGTGGAATGTAAGTACAATGTTGGGCTTTCTATCTTCCATGAAACTATACTTCCTTGAAGAAATATCTAAATAGCCACATCTCATTCTAAAAAATAATCATAAATACCTCATTCTTCAGGAAAAATAACCAAGAGTTATACTCTCTCGAGTTTAACTTTAGCTCACTCAAAACAAATTGAAAGTCTGATGATTAGAAATTGATTTTAGTCCTTCTCTGATCCTTAGACAACTACCTGAGAGCCACCAGCTTATTGTTATTGCTGTTTTCATTAAAATAAATCTTTGTAATATAACAACCTTAATACTTTATCTCTGAGATTATATTTTTGATCTTCCTAATTTATTTTGTTAAATACAAGGTAGCTTAATATTATTGGTTAGGTCAAGCTGTCAGTAAAATTTTTATGTTTACCTCTAGTTGTTTAAAGAAGAGGGTTTTGTTGTTGTTGTTGTTGTTGTTGTTGTTGTTGTTGTTCAAAAATCCATATCTCAATATTTAAATTATCTTCCTGGTAGCTACTTTTTAAATTCTTAAAATAATTCCTCTGGCTCAATTGCCATGGATTTTTCATAGTTCTTGATGGTTATGCAGGACTGGATTTTAGAAGATGATTTTGAAGTCATATGGTTCATTTTAGAAGTATCAATGATGCTAGTGAATCAAATGTTAAAGTGTAAAAAGCAGTCTACTCTAAGTTTGGTTGTGTAACCCTGTTTAGCTCAAGCAATGAAGACACAATTCTAATGGAACACAAAGGAATACCTTTTCTGAGGTTTATCAGACCATCACCAAACACCAAGCCCTATTTTACTTGCTGAGGAAACATCACTGAGCAGAGTACAAAATGTCTCCTTCCTCAAAGCACTTTTATTCTTTTATTCTATTCTGGAGAAACAAGACCATTACAGTCCAGAACCAATTTATTCATTAGGTAGGACAGGCACAGATTCTAAGAGACACTTAAGTGTCGGACAAATCCCAATTGGTTATCCAATATCAAGAGGTCATCTCTGAATCACATACATACATGTACCATTATACATATTGAGCAGATTTTATTTATATGTGCTATCACATATGTAAAATTAAAGCAAAAGAGACCATGAAACTTGGAGCAGAGAAAGGGGAGAAAGCAAAGGGAGGGAATGGTAAAATTATATTTTTAGTATGAAAAGTAAAAGATATTTCAAAACAGTATTGAAACACTGGAAAATGGTGAAAATTATGACTATACATCTACCCTCATTTATGTTTTTCCTTTTACCAGTTTATCGATAAGGTGTAATTTTCATATGCATTGCGTAATGGCTCCATGGCAGGCACGCTATGGATCTTCAGAAAGATAATGAACGCATTAATTGCACCCATATTAGAAAAGCAGTTTTGTGGATAAAAACATTGTGTGGTAGGCTGTTTAGATTATGCAACTTTAAGTAGCGTATAAGAAAGCATCACTGAAAATTTTTGTTTCTTTATAAGGTGCAAGAGGTAGGTAAAGCACTGTGCAGATTTGGGAAAGGAACATTACAGAAAAGACACAATCAAACCTATGCAGAAGCAAGTCTTCAAGATGGTAATATGCCTGTGCAATTGTTAATACTGATTATCGACTTAGCAGGATCTAGAATCACAAAGGAGACAAGGTGCCATGGTGTTTCTGAGGGAGTTTTTCAATTAGGTTGAGTTGGAAAGACCCACTCTAAGACAGTATCAACCCATGGGCAATGATCCAAACCTGATGAAAAGGATAGAGTGATCTGAGCACCAGCATCTATCTCTCTCTACTTTCTGACGTCAGACACAGGAGGACTGGCTGCTTCAAGCACCTATGTTAAAATTCCCACCCCAGTTTCCCTGCAAGAAAGGATTAAATCCTCTGTGAGTAGAAACAAACGTTCCCTTCTTGAGGCTGCTTTTGCTGAATATTCTGTTATAACTCGAGACACGACTAAACATAGATGGGCTTGAAAGGTGAGGAGTATAGACCATCATGGTTACCACAGTGAAATCATGAGCTAATTGGTATGTCACAGAGATGTCATAAGATAGACCTCATGGTATTTTGTCAATAGGTCCATTCATCTTTGTTTCAGTGCGATAGGAAAGCATTGGTTAATTTGACACATCACCGCTTAGATTGGGTGTCCAAACAATTTTGCTTCTATTCCAACTTCTGATACCCGAAACACCAATTTTTTCTGAAAATGGGTTCTTTACAGATATTTTCAAAGTTAGGATGAAGCTAAAATAATGGGCCATAATTCAATGTGTCTGGTCCGTTGACAGAAGTGTCATGCGAAGAAACATACAGGAACATACAGGAAGCCACGAGAGACAAGGATAGGATGGAGTAAAGAAGCTTCAAACCGAGGAACACCAAAAGGTTGTCATACATCACTGCAAAGTGGAGTACACAGTACGCTTGTAGGACATTGCGGAAAATACAGCATTGCCCACACCTTAGTTTTTGGACTTCTTGCTTCCAGTCTTTGAAAGACACGTTTTGATTCTTTTCACACCATTCAGCTTTATCACTAGGTTACAGCAATACACATAACCCAACACACAATGACTTTTATTAACAGAGTTTTGTCAGCTGAACGATACAAATAAGCTGAAAAGGGGAAGATGTAGCTGAGTGTCCTTGTTGAAGTGCTGTGGGAAGCAGGTTCTCTGAGATACTAGCAGGAGGCTTGTCAAAGAATAATCTAGGAAAAATATGCATACAGGGTGTTCCACTGTAGGGACAAAGAGCTTAGTACTTAAGAAAAAGGAGGAACAGACAAGTAGTTATAAAAGAACTCTTAGGCAAAGCCCAAAAGAAAGAGACACTGGATGCTGGGGAATCATCAGAGTAGTATTGAAATACAGAGGAAGGCCCATTTTCTACTCCTGATGGAGAGGTCCCTGTGGGAGGAATGTAACTTTTAGCAAGAAAAAAATATGTATGCATTTCATCTATGAACAGACTATACTCACCAAGATGCAGAAATGAATGCTTTGGTCCTGAGAAAAGGGAATATTTCCAGCTTGAGCAGTAATATTGAAAGGTGATATCACATTTTTTGAAGGAGAGAAACAACATGAACAGATTCATGAAGACATGGGATTCTACTTGTATAAATGTTGTCAATGTATAAATCTTCAATTTTTATGATGCCCTGGATTTACCACACAATTTTTTGGTAGACATAATACCCTTGAGATGAGTAAGGACTGATATTTTAATACATAAATTTTACTAATGAATATAATATATCATAGCTAGAGAGATGACTCAGTTGTTAAGAGATGTTACTGAGCTTCCGAGCACCCACAGTACAGCTCCAATATTCTGAAACTCCAGTTTCAGGGGTTCCAACAACCTCTAGGTATTCGCAGGGACCACACATATATTTACTACATGTGCACATATATAGGCAAACTCATACACGTCAAATGAAAAGTAGATAAGTCTTTTCAAGAGAGATGCACAGAAATGCCAAGGGACAGCAGGACAGTCAGATCCAGAAACGGGGCTAAGCAGATGCCATTTAAAATCTATGTCTTGAACTCTGTATTCCATGCTCTTTAGATTAAATATTGCCTGAATTGCACGAGAGTACCTTTCCCTTCTGAATCACTGGGTTTGTGTGTACTGAGAAGTGGGTCCATGTTTGTCAAATCCATACCAATTTCTCCTAGAGTCATAGGTGGACTTATTTTCCAACTTACCTAACATGTAGGTATAGCAGCATGACTATTTTTGAGAAGTAAATTGGCCACAAATGATTAGGACCAAATGTAACGTTAAAAATGAAATGGTAAGAAACATTAATTCCCTCCTACCTTACCCTTCCAGTGGCCCAAGACAACCTTGAAGGCAATATATGATAATGGACGGATGTCCATGAGCTTTTCTCATTATAATTTATCACTATACCTTTACAGCTTAGTTCTCTAAAATTATTTCATGGACTTCCTAATTTGTTTTGTTAAATTGATCTAGAGATCTAGAAAGATCTCAGCTATTAGAAAATAGCTATCAGAAACATCGTATTTTCTCCTTAGCAAGAATATAGAAGGTTTGGAATCATATTTTATGATATCAGAAGAATAACTCATGTTTTATTAAATCTAATATTGAATATCTTTTCCTTTTATTAAAAATAGATTTTTTTCATACATAAAATATACCCTGATCCTCTTCCTTCTGCTACTCTTCCAAGTTCCTTGACACTTCTCCTCCTATCCATATCTACTCCCTTTCTCTCTCTCATTAGAAAACAAACAGGCTTCTTAGGGTTAATAGTATAATAAAATATAATTTATAATATAATATAATTTGCACTGATGAGGTGGGAGAAATGGAGGAATAGATTGGTATACACAGGGTGGAGAGAGGCTGAACCATGCTGATGTCCAAAGAAGACTGAAGAAGCATGAACTACTACTGGAGACCATGTTAATGTGCATGGATTGTACTACTGCCTGAGGCCATGTTGATATCTATGAGCTATACTGCCATAGGAGACTGGAGTGGTGTCTTTAGCCCATATTGCCCTGTAAGCAACATTGATGTTAATGACCAGTGCTGCCACCAAGGGCTACAACAGTGTCAGTGTTCTGTGCTGCAGCACAGGGCTGTGTTGATGCCCATGGCTCAGTATTGCCACTAGAGATCCTGCTTAGTTCCTTTGCATTTACTGTTACAGGATGCTGTTAATATGCTGCACAAGGTCATGTAAATGTGAGCTCCCCGTGCGCTACACTGATGTCTGTGGTTTGCGCTGTCACTGGGGGCCATGTTAGGCCATCCTGCAATGGAGCCCAAGTGAAGGACTGTAGCCCATATTACCATCACCAAAAGCCCTGTAGATGTCTGTAGTCTGTGCTGCCTCCTGAAGCTGTGTTGATCTCTGTGAGCCATGCTGTCGCCAGGGAACTTGTTGGGATCCATGATCTGTACTGCCACCGGAGACCATGCTGAGGTCCTTGATACATGCTGACATCAGAGGCCAGGTGGATGACCATGATCGGTGCTCCTGCTCACTGTAAAAGACAAGGAGCTTTCTTTTGCAGTGGTATCCATGAGTACAGGCTCAAAGTTGAGAAGGAGACATAGAAGGTTTCTGTGACAATACTCCCCAACCCTCTTCCCCAAATACCTAACTACCAAGACAAGAAGCCATCTATGAGATCTCTTTTAAAAATTGTGATCAGGATGTTGAAGTGTATTTCTCTACCAGTAGCTACTGGTGGGGGAGGGGAAGGATTCATTTTCTTTATGGTGCCCACCACTAGAAGTTTGACCGTACTCCAGTGACTAAATGGAGAGCAAATTGGACTTGTTTAATTTGTTCTTGCTAATTGTCTTGGGGGGACAGACCTCAGAGGACTAGGAAGTAAGGTTGATGAAGTGCTATGTGAAATTTCCAAATAATCAATAAAATATTATATTAAAATGTATGACACTGTTGCCATGCATATATTTCCACCATCCAGAGGGACAAATGCTATTCTGCTAATTATTTTGTTAGAGGATATTGAATGGAAATATGTAAATAACTAATCACTTCATGTTAAGGTAACTCCTATGTCAAACATGTCCTGGAAGGACAGAAGATTTCTCCACATCACTTGTAACCTATTAACAGAAAAATATCTCAGGGAAGGATTCCAGATAGTCTGACTCAAGTCAAGTGATCATGTTCATTGTGATGGTGATGGTTTACAGCATTTGATGTGGGCTGGATCTTTTATTCTCCCTATGTGGTAATCTGATGGATATCATAAACACATAAAGCAGAGGATACCCAGGAATGAAGCATGCTATTTGTAGAAGTAAAAAAAAAAAAATAACCAGACAAAATTCATTAGCACAAATTCATGCTGGATTCATCCAAAGGAAATCATGCCTTAGCATTATAGCACCTGTTTCCTAGAAAGTATGAATGTTTCTGGACTTAGCTCTGCAAAGACAGCAAGGATCCCAAAGGCCATTCAAATCGATAGTGTAGGTGAGTACTTTGTCACAAGGCCCAGTGAAGGTCAGAGGGCAGCCCTCCAGAGCTGGTTCTCTCTTGCTTCTGTTAGATCCTGAAATCTAACTCAAGTGTTCAGGCTTGACAGCAAGCACTTTTGTGTTCCGCACCATGCCTCCAGCCTCCAAATCTTTCTTCATATAATCTAGGCTCCTGTCCATACATGTGTTTGATGCTTCTCTCTGCAGATTCCTATCATGTTACATCTGCTTACTGGCCTGGAGCAGACTCAATTTGTAAGATGATAGCTCATGCCACCAATCAGAAACAAGTCACTTCTGATTCATGAGTCAAAATGGCAGGAAACTGGACTCCACAACTCTGTGATTTGATTGGATGTCATTTTCTGTAATGGTCTCTATCTGTTCCATTGCCAAGTTTCCTTGATGAGGAGTACAGGCTACAATTACCTATGGATAGAAGGACAAATGTTTAGAATGTACTTAGGGATTTTGCTGGTTTAGTAAAATAGTGGTTGTAGATTCTTCTCCAAGACCAATGACCTCGCTAACCCTGAACGGATTGGAAGGTTTCAATACCAGGCATAATTTCTTCTTCTTGAGTGAGTCTAAAATTCAATAAGAAAATTGTGACAGAGGTAGAGAGGTTAGCCCTAGGGTGTACATAGACACAAACATTGCCAGACCTAAGGCTCCTAGAACATGGCAGAGAATGGGAAGAAAGATGAGCCAAAGGTCAAGGAGTTTGCTTAAAATTGTATCTCTCAATAACGACTGAAGCTATGCCCATTATTCTCACCTGGCCAAACAGGAATAAATAAGGACAACAACAATAGATATGCTAATATTGACAGGAAAACCTCAATCCTCCACATAGAACTGCATACAATTAAGTAATGCTGAGAGCAGAACAGATTTCTTGAGGAAGAGCATACCAACTGGTTATCCCATAGCAAAGGTCAGTCAGAAACTGACTAGCAAAGAGCAGAACAGGTTATGGAAATATGGATGTGTGTGTGTAATATAGCAATATATATATATATATATGTGTGTGTGTGTGTAATATTTTATTTTATTATGTTACATAGTATTTTATATACTATAACATATTATGTAATAACACTTATTTATAAACAGGGACACAAATTTGAAGAAGGTGAGTGTTATATGGAAGACTTGGGAGCAAGGAAAGGAAGTCAGAAAGAAACGCCCAGGAAAAGAGGCCACAACAGAATTTGTTGGCTTACCTGGCTTGTGTATGTAGAAAACAATGACTATCTCAGCCTTGATTCCAGTTTTCCTTGATCAGCTTCCTAATCAAACTGTTTGTCGTGTTTCCTCCTGATCCAATAGAGTTGGGGAATGTAGATATTTAACAATGCGACCAAAGGGATAGGACTATAAACATTCCTGGATGCTGAAGGATCTTGAATGTTTTGCCATAGAAGGTGAACCTTCCCTTCATTATTACTAATGTGGGAATGACACTTGTACAGCTAGTTCCTTCGAAGGACAAATTGCCGCAATACATGAGAAAAGTTTGAGCACACAGAATGTCATACCTCTTTACCTAAATAGATATTAGAGCCTGAAATTCAGCCACAGAGAAAAAATTAGCCTCTATGTATTCCAACATACTGTCCTTTCCTTGATAATAAGATTGTCTCCAAGTTCTGTTTTTTTAGTGCTAGCAAAATTTTCTAAACTTGATCTCAAACCCAGAACAATATCAATCAAAAATCAAATGCACTTAAAAAATATATTCTCGTCTTAAAAATAGTCTGATGCATGTCATGATTCAAAGTGATTTCAGAGCGTTCAATGTGCTTTTAGTATCTGCGACCTTATTTAGCCAAGGTGACTAATTTGGATTTAATAGCACTCATTTAATTGCATAAAATCCTATTAGCCAAATTGTTTATAGAATGTTAGATATATTAATTATACTTCAATAGATAGATATATTAATTATTCTTCAACAGATATTCTACTAACTTAATATTACAGATTATATAACATTGGGTTGAGTTATTTTACTAACAATGCATTTTTTTGAGGGTCTAGCATGGGCTTGATCATTATAACTGTGTAGAGAATAGCGAATGCCTTCCTTCTAGTCCTAATCGTGTTAATTGGAAGAAGTGACACATGTAATTGAAGATGAAGAAATGCAGAGTCATCTAGCTGGCGCTGCTGCAGAAATGATGTGACTGACGTGCTCAGGGAGGAGTGCAGTGTGCGTTTTCCAGACTCACATTTAAGGAAGTTTCAGTACACAATAGGAAAGAAACCTAATTTCCTAGATATCTCTGAGACACCGACTGCATGCCAGCAGCATTACTGCACAGCCGTACAGAATTTTCCCCTAGTGGATATCTGATTTGGGAGTTTAAATATAGATGCAAAAGAAGCAGGCAGTTCCGTAGAAGTTTAGCAGGGTTTATTTTATTCAGTGGTATCCTTCGAAAAAATACTGCACGAAGTCATGTTTTGATTCTCTCCATGGAGCAGACGATTGTGGTCATGAGTAATAGTTTAGTTTGGGGTGCTACAATAGCCCAAGAGGCTGTTCTGTATAATAACCATGGCTCTCAACAGAAAAGCTATGACTATCTCCAAGAGACTTTTAAAAAACAGATTCGTCTCTCGTACCATATATTGCCAGTACGGTTTTTCTTCCCCCCACCTCTCCTGGCTCTCCCCCTGAACCCCCATCCATAGATTCACTCTCCCGCTGGTTTCCAATAAACAACAACCAAACCGGACGAAACAAAATACAATGGGATAAGGCAAATGCCTCGTTTAAAAAATAAAAGCCCCACATTGAGGCTGGACAACCAATAGAAGAAAAGAGTCCCAAGAGCAGGCAAAGGAATCAGAGAAACAACGCTCCGACTGTTAATGTCCAACAAAACCACTAAGCTGACAGCCATATCAGACATGCAGATGCCCTGGGGCAGACCCAAGGGGACTGTCAGCTACTGCTTCAGTCTCTTTGATCCCCTATGAGGCCCGCCTAGGTAATTCAGTGAGCCACGTTCTCCGTCCCCTCTGATTCCGAAAGTCCTCACACTCCTGCCTCTTCTGTAGGGTACCCTGGTCTTGTGAGAGACCCAATGGAAACCTCCAATTTAGACTTTATTTAATGTCTGACTGTGTGGCTCTGTGCCAGCTCCCATCTGCAGCTGAGGGAAACCTCTCTGATGAGGACTGGACAAGGCATTAGACTATGAGTATAGCAGCATAGCAGCAAGAATCATTTCATTGCTTTCCCTTTTTTAGGTCAGTTGTAGTTGGTTCTACCCTAGGTTTCTGGACTATCCCGTCTCTGGTGCCTAGCCAACCAGGCAGGACATGGCATTCTCTTATGGCTTGGGCCTCAAGTTAAACCAGACGTTAGTAGGCCACTCCCACAAGTTCTGCAGTACCACAGCCCCAGCACATCTTGCTCGTAGGACAGAGTGTAGGTCAAAGGTGACTGGGTTGGTATCCAGGTTTCTCTTCCGGTAAACTTCAGAGTACCTTTCCCAGAATTTAGGAGTGAAGGCTCAATGCAGGCACCAGCTCGACCTCTCTACATTCTGTGATCTGATTGGATGTTCTTTACAGAAATAAGAACCTTCTTTATGTTTTCTGAGAGCAGCCTCTGTTCTACCATCAGCCTGGGATGTTTGGCGATATCTACAAGATCCCCTCAGTCAACAATGGACCCAGTGTAACCCTTGTCCAGCACTGGAATCCTTCTCTGGCTACAAAACATGGCCAATTTGGAATCCGTAACCCTTATTACTAAGAGTCCTCAGGAGGGTCTCCCTCATAGATTAAAGGAAGTTTCCATTGCAACTGGCTTTTCACACCATCCTCCAAATGCCTCTCGATTGGGTTGTTTCTCCCTCTACTCTTTTCTACCACTTCCCTCCTCCACACCTAATCCCCCTGCTCCCATTCCCACCTGCCCCCAGTCCACCCACAAAATATATTTTATTTCCCCTTTCCAGAGAGATTCCCCAGAGCCTATGACTCTTAGGGGCCAAGAATCCCTGAAGGAGGACCCCAGAATCAAATAGTATTCTGCAGAAATTGCCAGCATGCAGGTGTCAACCATTCATCAAAATGGCAATGACCTGACGGACTCGTAGGCCTCCTTTCGTGTGGAGCTAGGATTTTCCAGGAGGGTTACCTAACCTCTAATACAATTCTTAGGGGCAAAGCACTGACATCAGTATAATTTTGATTTGTTGTTATGTTAGTTTCTCTATATTTGGTGAGGCTTTGAAGAATTTCAGAGACCAGTTCAATTCTGACCCCATTATCTCTGGCCAGGTGTCCAGAAGACTGACTCAGCTCTGGAGCTAGCCTCCCTAGTTCAGTGTTGTCATTGTCTAAAGGATCATTGTTAGTGGCTCTTTCTGAGGAGCCCGGTATGCTTCTGGGAAATTGAAATATTTTATTTCCAAGGTTTTTGGATTTTTCAATGATAGTCCTCTACTGGAGAGTGGGAAGGGTAACTGGATTCTTCTTATAGATTCTAACTACTTCCCTCTGCATTTCACAGTCGATTGCAAGTCTCCTCCTGAAAATGGCTTCATGGGGCACTGGAGTTTATAGGCTGGAGAAAGTTAACTGAAGGAACAGCTTGATCTAGGAACCTACTGGAGCATTCTTCACCCGTGCTTCCAAGAGACTTTTGGGTCATGCTTCTACATTGTGGTTACCCACACAGTTTACTGTAATTTTAACTTTGTTGTAAGTATTTGTACTCTGTTTACAAGGAAAGATATTTGTTCATGTAGCCCAGAAAAAATGTTTATGCACCAATGTCCTCTGTATTACAGAAATTTGTTTTCATACATTTCCAGGCATTAGAAGACTAAAAAAAGTCACAGTATCAGAATACTAGAGTTCTAAACACATACACACAGAGAGACACACAAAAAACCCGACAACAACAACAAAACAAAAACTAGTCCTTTTCATTCATTTAAACATTATTTTTATTATTTTAAATTATGTAACATCTCTGTGGTAGGTGAATGAGTGGAGAAAGAGAGGGAGGGAGAGAAAGGGAGAGGAAAGGAGGAAAGGGGAGAGAAGGGAAGGGAGGAAGAGGGGGAGAGGGAGGGAGGGAGAGAGGGAGGGAGAGAGAGAGAGAATATAAAGTGGAGATACCCACAAAGGCCATAGGGAACAAGAGTTACAGGTAGTTGTTAACTCCCTGACATTGGGTTCTAGGAACTGAACTAGGGTCCTTAGCAAGAGCTGCAAGCATTCTTACTTGTTTAGCCATCTCTTTCTTCTAAGGATCTTTTTCAGGACTTCTGGAGTCCAGTTTCTAATAGCACATTTTTGAGAGATCCACATTCATTGTGTAATTATCTCTTAAGGTCTCAGATAGGGGGTTGGGATGCTTCATATGGATTTTAAGGGGATAACTTTAGTTTGCAGAAAATAGTTTCCAAGCTTCTTCCTGTTTGTGTTTTATGGATATTCTCTTTGCCCTGCACAGACCAAAGAATTGTAGGATAAGAGTCAATGTGTAAACATAACTGAGTTGCCCAGGACTGGAGCAAACATCCATGGCCAAAGAATACGGCCATAGAGTTTGTCCGAAGTTATTTCATACAATTGTTCTCTTAGCCAAGTGTAAGAACTGCTCTCAGAGATGTGGAAGTAATTAGTGTTGTGGTGTAATGTCTATGTCTGTTGTAGTTGCAAAGAAGGGAAATGGAGAATAAGGACAGAAGAATGAGTGTTTGATAAAGAAGCAAATACTCTATGTCCTCTCTTCACAGTTTCTTTCCCAGTGGATCAAACACATTTATTAGTAGAGTCCAAGTTGGTTTACTGTTTTAAGTCTACAACATACTTAGAATGGCAGTTTGGGGAATGCTTTTATATTTCTAGAATCCTGAATCTAGATTCTGTGGCAGGATATTTGTGATTGTGAAAGTTTATGTTGTCTACTTGACAGGATCTTGACTTGCCCAGGAAGCAAGCTTTGAGCGTGTGTGCTAGAAAGACTCTAGACTGAATTAGTTGATGTTTGTTATAGTCGCACTTATGAAGGTGTGGACAGCACTATTCCAGGAGCTGGGTACCAGCATCAACTCTCATGGAGTAGCTGCTTTCTGTTCCTGCTGCCATTTCCTTTCTTCCTCCCTCTCTCCCTCCCTCCCTCTCTCCCTTCCTCCCTCTTTCCCTCCCTCCCTCCCTCCTTTCCTCCCTCCCTCCTTCTCTTCCTTCCTTTCTTTTTCATGTTGCTTTTGTCAGGTACTTTATTGCAACAATGAGAAAGGGACTACCGCAGCAAGTTAACTGCGATTTTGTGAGCCCTGAATACTACAGAATGATGTAGCTCAAACATCTATACTTAGCGATGTAAGTGGAACTTATTCTGGAGTTATGAAAGGTAATTTAATTGTGGGATCTAAAACATAGTAGACAACTAAGCTTGCTTGTGTTTTCACAGTCCTCTAGAATCATCACTAGTTCATGCAAACATTTGAAAACTAGTAAGAAAAAAAGTCAGGGAGATTTGTTTATTAGAAAGGGGGAAAAGTCAGTATGTGGAAAAAAATACCACTTTAAGAGAATCTGTCTTAAAACAGGGAGCTCTGAAAAGCCACCTGGAACATTGCATGCCTGTTATTCTACTTGGTAGATGGACTACCGTGTGTTCGAGGCCAGCCCCAGACACATTTTGACACCTTGTGAAAAAAGGAGCTTGTAGACCTAGATCCATAGATAAGCTCCCTGGTTGTTCAAACTGCTAAATGCATGCGTCTTCTTTTGGATTGTTAAAAGAGTGAAATGTTTGGATAAATGATGGAGTAGAAGATATTAAGTAGGCAAGAGCAATATTTTGTAATCTCATATGATCTAAAATGAGCCTACTGATCGCCTACCTCCGTGCTTGTGCTCCCAGTAGCAGCAGAAATGCTTTGACTCTCCACAACCCTTAGCCAGGTGAGTTCCCCATCCGGATCTCATTTACATGCTTCTGAAACCAAAAGGTGACTAAGCTCGACCTAAAAAAACCACATTCACTGACCCCGCCCCCCTGCCCTCAGCAGTCAGAAACCACAACCAGTGAATATGAAAAGAGAAAGCTGAACTAAACATTCAGGAGGAGGGAGCTGTGCTGAAGGCTGGCCAAAAAAGTGATGTGCAAATGAATGAGAAGAGTTAAAGTAGCCCCCAACACTACAAGAGCTGCAGTACAAGTTGTTTCCCTAGGAGAAGCTTTCAGCCAGCTTCTGTGCTTCCACAGTCTTGAGGTGATTAGTTCCTGCTAATGGAGATCAGAAAATTGGTATACAGATTCTTCAAGGAGCTCTCAAAGTTCCTTTCGTGACCATTGCAAAGAATGCATGTCTTTGATTGCTGAGGGATTTCTACAAAGTTTCTCACTCTAGGTTATGATGCTGTGCCCGGAGGTATTGTGAACAGGGTGGAAAGGGGAGTCATTGATTTAACAAAGGTTGCAAAAACTGTTTCACTGGATGCTGCTGGGCTGGTTGCCATGTTGACTACAGCAAAAGCTATAGTGACAGAAATCCCTAGAGAAGAGGATGAGTCTAGAATGGATGCAATGGGTGGAATGGGAGCGGGTATGAGATATGGAGTGTTGTATCTCTGAGGATAGCTCTTGGCCCTCATCAATGCATTGTGACAGGAAGCTCAAGGAAGGTTCCTCACCATCAACCTCAGAACGTCTCTTGAAATAAACACCTCAAGTAAAGGCTGGCTGATCACTAACACACCAGTCATACCTCAGTCAACAATATATAATGGTTTACTGATGTCATCGCCCATGCCTAGATAGAATTAGCTTGAATTTTTGAATAAAGACATTTGTGTATTCTCAGTATTGGAGGCAAGAGTCTTATATGCCAGTGCTCCAACTTCAATCTCTAACACATTTTACTGTTCCATTCTAGTCCCTGTTGTGAGCAGATGAGTAATTCAAAAGTAGCCTTCCTGTGGAAAAGAGCAATAACTGTGTATGAAGAAAAAAGAAAATCTCCAAGTTTGTGACCTATGTGTAATAAAATTTCATTCTAAGTTAAAAAACCAAAAACTCCCTGCTGTAAGAAAGCTTCTGGGTGATCACTGGATATCTTCCGGGATTAGTTCATTTCTCCCACAGGACAATAAAACATGTTCTGATAGGCCCCGTGGTGTGATCTATAGCTAAGACTTTATTCTTGTGCACCCCAAATCCTTAGAATTCTCATCATTCACTGCGTGCTAGCAGTCTGAGCGTCGAGCTTCGCTGACTGCTCTGCAGATGTGATTCCACTCTGATTACCTTGATTTGTCAGTGTGTTTAGGCCTCACAGCATTTAAAATGTAGCTGTCTGCAGATACTTGATTGGGTATTAGAGGACTGTCCCTGATGGGGATAGCTCAGTCATTTGAAACCCTGTAAGTCCTTACATACTTTTTGAAGAAGAAGGTCATTTTGTGAAGGAGGTGTCATCTCCTGTCTGCATTATCTCTCTACTTGGCTACTAAAAGATTAAAAGATGTAAAGTGTGGCCAAGGGTGGTGAAGGATATTAACTCATGAGTTGAGAAAAAGCTAAGGACTGAAAGAGTCCTGACATTCAATTGGACACGGGTTTCCCTGTAATACTCCACATCTCCCATCTAAGAATAAAATAAGCAGGAAAAGAAATGTTCAACGTTAGTGAAATGTTTTTTAAGGCTAGTTGTGCTCTTCCTCCTACCTTCTGTTTCTTTGTATCTACACTGTAGACTTAATTGATGGAACTGTCTTAATTGATGGAACTGTCACCGGGGAGCCAAGGCTGTGACACCTCGAGACACCTCTGTTACTGTAGCTGTTGTTGCTTGGGTTTTGTTTTGCTTTGTTTTCTTTGATTTTTTTTTTAATCAGCAAAACTGAAACATGGTAAACCTCCATTGTTTCCCATTCTGCTCCAAATTGCAACTTCCTCTCCAAATTGCAACATTTGGTCCAGTAGGAGCTAGGAAGCTTTTCAACTGAGGCTGAAAACTCAAGGGATAAACCAGAGCTTAACCAAAGCTCTTACAGCTCAGAAGGAAAACTAGGAAGGTTCTTAGGTATTCGAGGGCCCCTACCAAGAATAAAAACAGCTGAGGTGGAGACTGACCAGACAAACTTCAGAGAGAGGGAGAGGTGGAGAAAGAAGGGTAAAGGAAGAAGTGAGGGATTTTCTGAATAAACCTGCAGGAAAATTTGTCACACAGCTTCCTCATGGTATACCTTTTTGTACGTTGCATTTTCATGGGCAGAAACTATTTCCTAATGATCACTGACTATTTCTATATATTCCGTACACCCAGTTTTTCAATGTTTTAAATGAAAGTTCACGATGTTCAACACTTGGTTATATTTATTGATTTGCAAAGAATCCTTGGGTCAGGAAAGTTTAATAGTTATAACGATATTTTAAATTGTTCTTTTCCTAATTAATTAGGTATTCTGATTTTAAAAACTTTTGAATTTCTTTTCATTTGGTTACTATTGATTTGCTTCAGACTAAATATCAGGTGGGCCAACTCTTTCCAGCATTCTACAGTAAATGACTCAAAGGCACCATCCCAGTGTGCCTGGAGCTACTGTGTATAGAGTGTCTGTGCTCCTAAGTAATCTGCTTTTCTCTTTTCTCCAACAAGAAGGAGCTCAGTATAATTGGGTAGGGGGAAAAAAAGGTACTGGACTTACTTTGCTCTCCTAAAAGATTCAGCTGAGAAAGTATTGGCATAGATTTCCTAGCTGGGGTGAGAGGTTTAATCAAACATAGAAGTCTATGTTCATCATATCAAAAGTGACTTGGAAGTAGAGTTTGAGCTAAAAATATGGATAACTTCTGGAAACAGTGCAATTTGGCACGCAATTAAACTACACATACAATCAATTCTCCTACTTGCATTGTGTTTAAAAACTGTTTTTACTCACCGTTTTCCTTTCCTCCCATCACCAGTATGATCTTTGAAATTCTTTGTTTATTTTTATTCAAGTCCTCTTGTAGGAGCCATCTTTAATTATGTGTTCAAGGGACTATCGCTAGTTTTCAGGGGAGGTGTTCCACACTTTGATAAACACATTGCTTATAGACCCCTTAGCCATACCTATAAATTATTTATATCTATCTTTCTACTGTCATCACTAATAATATGTACTTTCTTTGATTTACCTCATATCTTGTACATTTAAAAATATTCTCCTATAACTGTTTTCTAAATATTCCCTTTAAGAAGGTGGTAAGTAGGAACTGAGTTGTTTCCCTCTTGGCTCCTTTACAACTAAGAGTCTCTTGTCACAGTATGCTGGTCTATTCTTTGTGAAGCTATTTGTTTAAGCTACAAGTGAGTCCAGATGTCAATTTGTCTTTAAGTACCCATGGGAGCTTGTAGCTGTCCTGTATTAAGGAAATCCAAGCAGCCATATTTGATTGAGCCTGTGAAAATCTACTTGGTCAGAATTCAACCATTAAATCTCCTGCTTTCTATTCCCCCACTCCCAAATAAATTACTAGATAAACAAAGAAGAAATAGTATGTAGGATATTATTTCCTAATACCTCCTATTAAAACTTGGAATTCACCTCTCAGATAGTTCTTACAATGTGAGAAGATACAGGGACAAGCAGCTATTTGTTTAAAAGGAGCCTGAAATAAGCAGGAGGAAATGTGCGCTGTGGTAGAGGTAACCATTAAAGTGCTGTGCTAGTTAGCTGCTTAATCACATTTTCCTTCTTGTGACAGCATACCTAGAAAAGTAACCTCATGGGAGGGACGTTCATTTTGGCTTACAGTTTTGCAGGCCTCGGTCTGTGCCTACTTGGCTGTGTTGTTTTGGTATCTATGGTACAAAGCAATACCCGTGATTGTATGGCAAAGCAAAGCTGTTCACCTCAGTGACTGGGAAATAGAATTCAGGGTACAAGGGCGGGGTTCCCTATATCCTCTACAAAGTCCCATCTTCACTGTTCTAACATCCTTAGAGCAGGCCCAACCTCTTAAATGATGTACTACCCAACAAAATTATCAGTGGCTGAGAACCAGCCTTTAACATCAAGACCTTTGGCGAACACGTAGGATCCAAGTGGAGAAGATAATGGCTATGCTGTGTATAACACACATCCTATGTTTCAAAAGCACATTTTCTTTTCACCTTGGGACAGTTAAGTAAAGGGTTCTTTGAAAATCTGGCAGGTGAGTTGAGCTTTGATGAAGGAATGCAATTCATTCTTGTGGAAGGGATGGTGAGCTAATTATGCTGACAGTTGGGTTTAGAGATCTGCTGGGGCCTTAGTTACCACCTTGCAATTTCCCATAGGCTATTGGATCCTTATGACACTATATAGCCTCATTCAACTTGACAGACCCGAATAGGAATGTGATGTACCTGTCGGGTTCACACAATAATTCTTAGTCACTAGACTATGCTTATATAGAAACTACTTCCTTTAGTCATTGAACCGGTAAAATGTTTTAGGAGAAAGAAAAAAGAAAGAAAGAGAGAGAGAGAGAGAGAGAGAGAGAGAGAGAGAGAGAGAGAGAGAGAGAGAGAGAGGAGGTAAGGAAGGAAGGAAGGAAGACACGCTGAACAATTTCATTTACAAAAGCATCCCAAAGAGGTACAATTAATTGACGAAGGTCACTTGAGCAAACTTTATGGTAGCAAAAGGCATAGACCTAGAACCAAGACAGTTTTCTCTATCCTTCATGGTGATTTTTATTGATGTGAAATCAAAATCATCCAGTCTCTAGGTCCCATATTTTTTTCCGGAGGGGGGGAAAATGTACTTTCGATTTTGCAATGAACTTGTACACTGAGGTAAGTTTCAAGAAACATAAAATGCACCCAAAGGCAGGCAATGCTTTAGAAGTCAGCTCCCGCATAAAGAACACGTGGAGTAATCTGCACCTGAAAAAAAAGAAAAGAGACACTGGCAGAACTCCCAGCCTGGTACCTCATTCACCTACAGGAGAGTGGGGGAGGAGAACCCGAGGGAGGCAGGGAGAGTGCAGAGATTGAGTGCAGAGAGAAGGGGTGGTGGGGGTGAGTGGAAAGGGAGAGCGGATAAAGAGAGAGGAAAGCAGAGGAGAGAGGAGAGAGAGAAAGAGATAAAGGCATGCTCCTACCCAGGAGAGAGGTACCCTTTGTCTGACAAACCCTGCAAGGGAAGCCTCCCTTAGCCGCCCCGCGGTTCCCACCTCCAAGATTCTGCGGAGCGGCTAGGTGGAGCCCGCGCCCGCGGAGCCCTCGCGGACTCCAGATCCGGGTTTTGCTAGCCGCCCCTTTCCCGGCCTGGAGCCCCCCTCCCCGGTCCTGGGAGCCCTCCTGCCCGTCACCCCGCCGGTGGCTCACTCCGGCCTCGGCTGCCTTGGCCGCTGCGCGCACGCTGCCTGTCTGCGGGCGCGATCGCCCCCTCCGCTCGCTCGGCCCGCTGCGCTCGCTCCAGTTCCCAGGAGCGGAGATGCAGATGGCACGGCAGGGCCGGGAGGGCGAAGCCGCCACCGCTACCTCTGCCGGCGCCGCCGCCGCCGCCGCCGCCGCTGGCAGCTCGGGGACTGCGCGCTGCCTCCGCTCCCGCAGCTGCTGCTGCTGCTGCTGCCGCCGCCACCGCCTGTGACTCGCCCCCCCCTTTCTTTCTTCTCTCTCTTTTATTTATTTATTTATTTCCTTGGCCTCGGTCCTCTTCCTCCGGGTGTGCGCGCGCGGGCTGCACGGTGTGCTGTGGCAGGAGCTCGCCCGTGTGTGTGTGTGCGCGCGGGGAAGAGCGTGTGCGTGTCCGGAGGGCGCCCCGAGCCTCCGTGGCTCCGGTGGGGGAGTCAAGAAGGAAAAAAAATAATAAAATTAAAAAAAAAAAAAAAAGAGGACTGAAGCCGGCGGCCGAGGAGGTTGGCAGTGACGGCGTCGGCTCGGAGCCCGGGCTGGGCGATGAAGCTCCCGTATGCCCGAAGCTACCCGGCCCGGCCGGCGAGCTGATCGGCGACCCCCGGAGCTCGGCGCTCGCCACCCGCGGCAGGCACGCAGCCCTCGGCGGCCCGGCGCCCGCTCTGCCGGCGCGTCCACGCCGTACACCCGGCAAGGAGTTTGCGCGGCTCGCGCCTGGGCTCTCGGAGCGGGCTGCGGGCGGCCGAGCGGACCCTCTACTGCCGGAGCACCTCGGGGGCAGCAGGAGGAGGACGGCGAGGAGGGCTGGGCGGAGAAGCTACCACTGGTCCTCGCGGCTGCCCCTACCTATCCCCTCCCTCCCGCTCGGAGGCGGAAAGGGGAGGACGAGGAAGAAGAAGAAAAAGAAAGAGAAGGGGGGTGGGGTGGGAGAACTGGATATAAAGATCGGCTGCGGGGGGGGGGATGGTGGAAGATTTTTGGTCTCCTCAGCAGCGGCTTTTCTTGCGGCGGCGGCGGCGGCGGCTGCAGGAGGAGGGAAAGCAGCTCTAGCTATGACTGCCGCATGTTAATAGCTCCCGCTTGGGTCCTCCGGCTGCCGCGGGAGACACAGCCTGACTCCGAAGTTGTGCAACTGTGCCCTGAGAGAGACATTTGAACCCTCCTTCTCTGTGCTCCGCTTTTGCCCCCTGGGGCGTGTGAAGCGAGGAAACCTACAGGAAGACTTGCTTTGGCTTTCCCGGCTTCCCCTTTCTCCATGGCTGTGTAGAAGAAGAAAGGAAAAGAGACACTTTTTGTTGTTTCTTTGACTGGGGTCTCCACCCTCCTGTCGTCTCTGCGTTTTGATTATCATTCGTTGCTTGGTGTGACTGGGGTGTCTACAGTGGGACAGGTCCATCTTTTTTTTTTTCTGTTTTCTTTTTCTTTCTTTCTTTCTTTTTTTTTATTTCTTCTTCTTTTTTTTCTTTTTTGCCCCGGGGCTCAATGGATGGATTGTGGAAAACTGCACCGGGTTGCAGGTTGTTGAGCAACTGATGGGACCATCTCAGGGACCAGCGGTTACGAAAGGTAATTTATTCCTTGCACTCTTCATAATTGTGGTCGCCCTGGTCGGGCGCAGGCGGAGGCATCCGATGGGCGGGCAACCGAGGGGGGTGCGGGGTTCACGTACACTCACCCTTCCACTCACACATTCGCCTTCGCACACTCGCCCTCATGCGCACACTCATCTGATCGTGATGCGGGGCGGGAAGGGAACCTCCTGGCTGGTGGGCGCTGGGGTTTGGCATGGGTTCGAGGTTCTATCACCTACTGGGCGACCGGGTGACAGAGGGAGATGTAGAGGAGAGGAGAACCCGCGTTCTGTCAGTCGCGCAAGCTGGGTGACAGGGACGAATCCCACCCCGCGCATTTTCCCTCCCCTGTCACCCCAGTGCTGTCCTTTGGTCGGGGCAGAAGCAGCCGAGGGGGCGCCTTTCCTCCGCTAGGCTGGAGCAACACTGGACGTGGGAACGGGTTGGAGGATGAACAGGGACCGGGTGAGGAGCGCAGTTCGGGGGTGATGGCGAATGTGGGGTGGTGAGCCTGGCATGGTCCTCCCTGGACGCCTGCCTTAGAGCATCCAAGGTGGCTGAGATTGTCCAGGTCGTGCCCCTGAGAAGTGGAACCGTGTTGCCTCCAGACAGCTCTCATAGCCGGGCAGTTTTATTTAGACCTGAGTGCCTAGGCTTTGTTGAGCGATTTTAGCTGGGGAAAGCTGTCACTTTCGTGGGTGTCACGGGGTTGAGCTGTGCCGGGAGAGAGCACCCAGTGTAGAAAGGATGTTCAATGGGGTCGGGCGGCCGCAGCGCCAGGGTGCGGTGGGCAGAGCAGTGGTGGCCCTGGTGGCGGGTTACAGGTAGGCGAGCTGGCACCTGGGTGCTTCTCTTGGGAGATGGACAGTCTCTGGGCTGAAGTGAAGCGCAAGGACCAGCACTAGACAGCCTCTAGTCCTAGCCGAGAGGAGGCTGCTGGGCATGCCAGACGTCCAGCAGTGCAGCCCTGTGTTTGTAGGGGAAGCTGGCCAGTGGTCCGCGAGCGTGTTATCTGAGTGTCTAGGATCCTGCGCGTTTAGGGTGGCGGGGAGACCTGTGCAAGGATAGGGGAGCTCTTTGAGAGAAGCTTGTTCATAGAAATCGCTTGGGATCTGCTTAGCTGGAAAATCTGGTTTGAGGAGGCCCCGAGGGCCCCCAGTGGGGTTGTGAGGAAGCTGGCGGCAGGTTCCCTCTCCCCTGGAGATCTATGCAATGTTTGGAGTCGCTGGTGCAGCGCTCCACGTATCCCAAATTGGCCTTGATTGGACCTGCTAGAGCAGTCACCTCTCGCAGATTTGCCGTAATCAAGTGTAGCCCGCAGAAACCTTGGTCTCTGGAATGATCGGGCCACATTCTTCGCCCGAATAGAAACGTGTGTTGCTTTTATCGATAGCCAGTGAGAGAGCAGTTGGGCAAACTGGAGGCTTGGGAGCCACCTCCCGAGTGTCTCCTCCCTGAGGCTCCGATGGCCCCTGACTGCAGTAGTTAGAGAGAGAACATTGTAAACAACAGTGTAAGCATCTTTGCCACTGTCTCCCTCAGAGCTGAACCTGCTGGTGTCTGTTGTGTTTACTTTCCTGGGTGGATTACTCATTAGGAAGTGTAAGGGCTGCTTGCACCTCTGATTTTATATCCTTGCAGCCAGCTGCCAGAGAAAGAAGACACATAGACTCTGGCAGGAAGGGAAAAAAAAAAAAAACGCCTTCTGTGTTTTGCTCTGAAGTAAATAGGAGGTCTGCTAATTTTAGTGTCATATGGTCTTGTCATCGCTAGTTAGAGAATGGTGTCGTTGAATCTGCAAGGGATCACTTTAGTGATTTTTTTTTTTATTTTTTGCATTTTGAAAGTCAGCTGCATTTGTCTATGAGATAACAGAGGTTAGGAAGCTCCCTAATTCATTTTTCAGCCTATAATGTACTAAGTGGTCAGCAGTTCTCGCGCTCAATTTGTCTGTATGCGCACAACACGTAAAATTGCCAGTTGTTTTCCAGTGTCACCCAAAGAGGATACCAGATCATTTGTGAAGGAAACAAGAGGATGTTTATGCTGAAATCTCTTCGTTCAGTTTTTGTTTTGTTTTGTGTTTTTTCTCCTTTTAGCAGTGAAGGAATGAGTAACAGATGTACAGAGATAAACACTTCTTAATAAACTTATGCTTGCAAAGATAACTCTTGAAAAATACAATAAGTAAAATATATTGCAATACTTAGTTGTATATTACTTCTGACTACTTTGATGTCTGTGCAAAATGGCTAGGTTCTAGTTAACTTGAAAAACATGTTTTTGTAGAAGTGTCCTTTATTTTTAAGTGTACTTTTATTAAGGTTCTGACCACAAGGCATAGGTTACAAAGGACAAGTACTGAATCATTCACTCATGCCTAATTTTGATTAAGTTATACTTTATAAAATATTTATAGGAGATATTATACATGACCATGACCACTATAAAAAAAAAAAACAACTTAGATTTATGATTTCGCCCCTAGAGTCTTGCTTCCTATGGTTTTTTTCTTCCTTTCTGGGGGGTTTCTGTGAACATTTCTGTACTTGCAAACATTTCTGAGGATGGTAGAATACTTCCTCTCCACTTTTAGCAGTTCTCAACCCAGTGATTTACAGTCTTTACCCTGGAAGATACCATCAGATCTGTTCTGTCTCCTAGCAGCGTGCGTTTCCTAGCAATCGTGCATTCCACAGGTCCTGATGTCATTAGGCCTGCGTCTGTCAATGTATTGCGCTGTCTTTAACCAAAGGTGCACATGTCAAGAGCATTTGCATGCCATTCCTTAGCACTTGTCTCCACTGGATGTTTATCCAGTAATCTGGTCCTCTGGAGTCTGTGGTGTATGGCGGAGTGGGCTCCATTCACTTACCCAGAGTACAAAGGTTTATGTGAACTATTTGATTTCTTGAGATGGAGATGATGGGCTATATCAGAGATCCTTGGCCAGAAGAGTGATAAGCCAGCCTGCGATTTATCAGCTTGGAAAATGCTTTTGATGTCTCCATTTCAGTAGCTCAGTATGAAGATCACGCCTCACATTGAAAGCCCTGCTTAAAAATATGAATGGAAGGTCATTCTGAAATCGCTTTCTTAATATTCTCCTTGCAGTTTCCAGATCCCGCCTCCCACACCCTTTGAGGGAATCATGGCCAGTGTGGGACTTACTGGCTCCAGCTATGGGGACTGGCATTGATTCTAGTATCCAGCAACAGGCAACATTTTTATGGACTTGATTTACCTTCGATTCATAAGAGCTAGAGCCTAAAATTCATAAGGAGTAGATTAAAAAATGACTGTAAGATCACAAAGATTGAACTTAGTCAAATCGTAATGCAAAAGTGAATTCTTTACAGTTTTGAAAGGGGCCACTTTACAGTTTGGTTGAAACTCTTCAGGGGGCTGTCAAATGAAAAGGACAGTTACTGCTAAAAGGAGGGCTTTCTGCTTCAGAAATCAGCAAGGAAAAACAAGTGTGATTTTTGGATTTAGGATCATGCACTGATTCTGAGAAATGCTGAGATGGATTGAGGGGTGCTAAGAGTGGTTGGGAGGAGAGGCAGCTGAGCTTCTCCTAAGTCTCACGAATGGCTCTTTTGCCTTTAATTCCTTAAATTTGCATCACATTCAAAATGTTCCCTTGATCACTTAGGGTAGGTTGAAGACACAGTGTAACTTACCCTTTGTTTGCCTGTTAGGCTGCACAGGGTCTTCAAGGATTGTTGCATTTCACTTGTGACATTTTATTTTTGTATGCAAATACATTTAGTTAAAGAATGCCTCATTTATAAGACAAAAGCAGCCAAATATAAAGGCATTCGGGTACTTTGTTTATTTGTTTGTTATCTCAGGCATACACACATTCACCTTTGCTATGGGTGCATGTATGTGGTTATGGAGATTTTTAATTCTTACAAAGAAAACTCCTATTACATTCATTGTGAACTCGATATATATATATATATATATGTATATATATATATATATATATATCAATGATAAGCTAGTATAACATTAGTAATTCCTATGCTCTGTAGCCTCCTTTCCACCTCAAAATGTGCTTAATAATTCTCCTGGCCTGGGAAAAAAGTCAATTTAATTCTACTTCATAAGTAAAATAAGTGTAATATTTTGTTTAGAATTGTGAAATGTACTCTTTTATTGATAAACACATAATGTAAAAACATGTCATATGTTGTCTTACTCTGAGATGATGGAATTCCATTTATTTTGGAGGGTGGGTGATGTTCTGTCTATATTTCACCATGGCAGAGTACTTTAAGCTGTCTTTTCTCCTTTCCTTTTTTTCTTTTTTTCCCTCCTCCTGTGGTAGAAATTGAACCTACTGCTTCGAGTATGCCAGCCAGTGCCCTACCACTGGGCTACACTCCCAGCCCCCAGAGTCTATAAATATTAATAAAGAAATTATTCAAGTCTTGATATGTCCTATTGACATTTTAAAAAGAAATGTAATGCTAATGTTAATGAATGTCTTCATAAGAGAAAGCACAGACCAATGAAGTTAAAATTCTGGCCTATATTATTCAAAAGTTTAAATGGAAGAGTGGCGATGGCAATGCATTTCATATTGAGAACTGTGTTTGCCATGGAGAAATAAATCATCCGGCTGACAGCACCTGTCTTGTGAGATTTGCAGTTCAGTTGTTGTATAGAGCTAAGAATGTTCTTAAACCAGTACTCTCTATGTGTGTTTCTGGGAACTCAAGGGCTGAGAGAGCCCTTCACAGATCTGCCAAGTGAAAAGCAAATTTAATAGTCATCCTTCCGCATCACTTGCCTTTGCTCTCCCTTTAAAACATACACTCTGGAGAGTTCCAGAATGTGTGCAGATCATGATGGCATCACTGTTCTGTTGGCATATGTCATCATGTGCACACGTGGTTTTCTGCCTTTTATGAAACTTCCAGTTTTCTAATGGATAAGAATTATATGTTGTTATCATCTCAGAGAGTAGACTCAAAAAACACTTCATGCCGTCCCTCTTAAAGTATATAAAGAAAGGACTATAACAGAAACTTACGACCTCTCAAACTTTCCCTGGATCTGCCTTCTTTACACATAAATATCACCCATATGACCATAGCAGGGAACATCTTGAAGTATGATGAAGTAGAGTTCAATGTCCAAAAACAGGAGCAGGACGGAGATCCTGTATTATCAGTTCCTCAGCATCTTGATTATTGGTTTCCTCAACACACTGTGGAGAACTTGATGTTCAATGTTTTGGTCATCACGTAGACCTCCAGGAAGACCTGCTGACTGCCATTTGGTTTCCTACAGAGGAGCCAAGAAAAAAATGAAATCTATTCATGAGGTACAGCCCTTTCACTTAGAAAGGCAGAATGGTGTGCAGATAAAGAGAACCCCGTGCCTACCTAGGTTTTGAGATGCTATTTGACTTGGGGAAAGATAGTTGATCTCACTGTGTCTCAGTTTCCTACTTTTTTCTGATGGGAGTGGGAGCTGTATTACATTCACAGACTGTTGTGAAAACCTAACAGGCAAATATGCTGAAAAATTGGAAAACAGATTCAGGAACCCAGTAATAATAAATAGTCAAGGACTGCTGTCTTGATCACTCTTATCATCATCATTATCATCCCCATTAATACTGGATCTCCCAAGAGTCCTAGGAAACGTTAATCAATTCCCTATGTGATTCAGATATGCAGTCATGTTTCACATCACTACTTCAGAGTGTGCATTAAAATCCCCGTGACATTTAAAACTTTCATGGAAAGGGTAGGTAATCCTCACCTTACTCGTTCAACTCATGGAGGGTTGAGGGCAGAATTTTTTATACGAAAAATTAATAGAACACCTTTGTCAGTTTGAGCTAAGGTTGAAGTTGGATAGTGTGAATGCTCAATTAAAACTATTTTCAAAGACCCTAATTGAATATTTATGCATCTTGGGAATTATTAGGGAGGAAATCACTTTTCTGAAGTGATATCAAGACGACTCACTACACACTTAATCTGTTAATCACTACCTAAGCACCACAACAGGCCATTTCAGTGAAAAGAATCCTTGGGGTAATTATATCCTTTAGTTCCCTCTGTATATGAGTGGCTGAAATGCCTAACTAATGGTGAAAGAGGCTTTGCATACAAATTAGCCTGACTAGGTGCTAAAGTTTAGCAGGAGAACTCTAGTCCTTGTGAATCAAGTTTGTGGACAAGTTTGAAGGCGTCGTGGATAGATATACAGACTATACACATCTTTGCGTGTTTTCCATGGATCTCTCTAAGTCTGGTATCAGGCCTCTCTCTGTGAGCAGCCTAAACACTTGGGTTGAAGCTTTCACAGTTTTACAGAACGAAGTCATCCTGCTACATAGGCAGGGCTAAAAACTGTTTCCTATGAGCTTTTCAGATCCAGCCTTTGCCTGACTATGCTCTCCAACACCTGCAGGTCCTACCTCCGCCATCTCTGCCTGAGGAAATAAAGGTGGTAAATCCACCCTGCTGGTTGGGCAAGAAAAATAAGAAGTAAATAGAAAAGTATCTGCTCTCTGCTTAAGGGAGTATTAGACTCTTGGTACCTGACACTACAGTCACAGTGTTCTGAGAAATGTCCTTGAGTACAATCATTAACAAAACTTAGCTAAATCAAATATCATTTATTTAATTGAAGAGTTCTTGATGAGCTACAAAAATCAATAGCATTTTATTAAGCAGTTAAGAAATGTTTGGGGCTGAGTGTTGGTCTCACTGTTCTTTCTTTCTTCTCATCTTCGTCAACCATTTAAGTATCCATTGCTGAGGGCTCCTATTCAACTAAAACATATTAAGTTCTACTACTAATTCTTCATCAAAAAATAATCCTGACAGGAAAAAAAAAGTCTTTTTGACATCCACCTAGCGCTCTGGCTGAAGACTGATTTTTAAATCATGAAAATAACCATTTAGCTTAAGACACTTCAAGGGAAACAGCAGAGCTTCTTTTCACAGGGTGTCAACAGCTCTTTAAGCATTAAGGGCCTCAGTGTTGTAACCAAATCAAGTCATCATCCACTTCCAAAATTTACAGATTTCCATGCCTTTGAAAGATTTATAACCCCAAAGTACAAGTACTCATAAGATTGCTATACATGAATTATGCAAAGGAAACCTTACAATTCCGAATCCAAAAATTACCTTAAAGACTAGAAGTATTGAAAGGCCTATAAATAAGTTTAGAATTGAGAATGAACATCTGTATTCCAGTGACAGTTGGTAATGAGTCTCTCTCTCTCTCTCTCTCTCTCTCTCTCTCTCTCTCTCTCTCTCTCTCTCCCTCTCTCTCTCTCCTTTCTCTCTTTCCTTCCTTCCTTCCTTCCTTTCGGTGACTCTTTCTTCTACTTGTCTAATTTGTAGGTAAAGAAGGGGAATCAATAATGTAGCATTTGAGAAAATTAACAACAATAACAACGAAGGCCTGAATGTTGAACCGCTGACTTGCTAGATGCAGCACACTTTAGTATCTGAAAGTATGACTCAAGAAAATAAAAGCCAAGTTAAAAAAACATGACAAAACAAAGCACCCCCCTCCCTACCCCTTCTGTTTGATCAGCCCGTGTTGGTGTTTATGCATCCCGCAGAGGCAGAGTGTGTTACTATTCAAGGCAGCCCCCGGTGGCTCACGGTAGCCTGAGCCTATGAGAATAGGGGTGAGACTTAGCCCAGTTTTTGATCTTATGCTCGGGTGGATAACTTGAATACTAAAATGCATTCCATTGACAGCTGACCCTGTGAGAGGGTTTTCAACAGTCTCCTGTTTTGTTTTGGTTTGGTTTCATTCTCCCTTCCTCAAAGCACTTCCAAATAAAGACTTTTGCTTCAGAGGAAATAGGCCTGACTGATGGTCATCTTTCTGCATGAGATTTGATTTCTGGCTGGCAAGGGAGGTCTCAGTTGATTTACATGAGCATTTTCTTTCCTTCAAATTTTCAGTGTTCTTGATTTGTCAAAGGCTAATGGGTGTTGTTTGAACCTTGCCTCAGAATACTGATCATGACTTCAAGGAATGGACAAAGAACCTATTGAGAAATAGTTTTGGTTAACACAAGGCATGTGCGTATCCATTGCTTTTCTTCTTTATAGTGGCTTAAAACTTCAATAGATGTTTTCTAGGGAGTTTTAATTCTATTAAATACAGTTGTCTATGGGAGAGAACTGAAGCAACTATTTCGCTTTACAACAACACACAGTCTTTATAGTGTAGGAAAAGAGTTCAGCTAAGTGTCCTTATCGAATTAAACAACTTTGTCCATGACAATGACGTATTTATCAGTCACTCTGAAATGATAAGACTTTTATAATATCTCAGTTGTCATGTTTCGTTACATTTAACTTCATTACATGATGTGACATTTATTACTTTTTTCTTTTAATTGCAAGGACACTCCAACTTAGCTTTAGGCTGAAATGATTCATTTATTGGGAGGTTACTGTAATTCTAGATACAACTTTTGGAGGGAAGGATGGAGGTTTACCAAAATCAGTACATTTTAGAATGTCTAGGACCAGCGGTCATTTGTAAGCCCCTAACTATATTTCCACATGCCCTCTACTGCGATGTTTAGAAGCTTTGATTTCTGCCACAGGTAAAATTCAATACTTAGATTTTAGGTGTTCTCTATAGCTTGAGTAGTATCTTTAAACAGAAGTCACCACATCTGAACCACTTTTTCTTCTTAAAATTCAAAACTCACTGAACTGACAAGCACAAAGCCATGGTAGAAAGTTCTTCATCTGACATTAAATGCAAGGCCATGTAGTAAAAATTCACATTCAGACAATGTGGATAGGGTGCCTGGGAAGCATGATTGAATTTCATGTTTACCCTTGGATATCATTTCAGGATTCCTCACTACATACATGCAGATATTAAACAAACAACAGGCAAATATTCACAAGGCAGAGCAGGTCTGACCACACCTGTGTATCAGTAAAGCAGAGTGAGCAAGGATGTTCTATTTCCTCTGTGGATGGAAAGATTATTAAATCAGAGGGAAGGCTTGATTGAAACCACACAGTTTTCCACAGAATAAAGTACCTATCATCTGGATGTACACTATAGTGACCAGTTGTTAACTGATGGAAAAAAACACAACATTGGAAAACTGGCTAGGAAAACCATTAATTGTAAGTAGTCAGAGTCACCTTGGACCTACATACTATACCCGGAATACCCAATAAGGTCATGCAAATTATGGGTTAGAAATTTTCATCTTTTGTTCAGAAACACCTGCTGTTGCTGAAACTGTATCACAGGCCATCCAGGTTTTGCATTCTGTGAAAACCCATTAAACACTGAAAGGCATCGCTTACAGAAGAAATGTGGTCTTTTTTCCCTTCGGTGGTTGAGTTGCTGTGGAGTGCGAAGGGCAAACTGAACTCAGGCTTCTTCAGAATGCTGGCTTCCTCTCATATATTGTTAGCATTGTAGAGAACAGTGCTGTTCTTACAGGCTTTAGCTAGATTAGACAGAAACTCAGTACAACACCCATGTGAGCAGAGCTACCCAGATGTCTCATCACACAGCAAATACCTGGGGCAGAATTAACTCATGTTGGAATTGTACCAGTGAAGTCAGAGTATTTTTACAAAGAGGAGCAAGTAGTGATTCCTGACTGGAGACAGCATGGAGGAAACGTTTATCCCAACAGAAACTGCACAAACAAAATTATGCTTGGCGGATAAACAACGCACAAAATAAATGCAAACAGAAGCAAAAGAAGGACCAGTATGCCTTTATGGATATGTATCTATCCATCTGTTTGAGAATCTACACTGGCTAGTACATTCATGACAGACTTGAGATGGAAGTACATGTTTATTTGAGTAAACCTTCTGTTTAGAGACAGACTCTTCAAATGTATAGCAAACGGGATGTTTCAGATAATTGGGGCTACGTAACTTCATCCTCACGCAATGGCTCAAAGAGATTTTACCTACGGATATCTAATCCTAAGGTTTCTAAATGACAGAAATCTGATGTGTCAAAGCCTGAGGTAAAGTGGCGCTCTAACGTATTGCTTAGAGGAGTGTAGGGAGGTAGGTTTATTGATATTTTTCTATATGTATACGGATATGTGTAGGTGGCTATGCCTAGCTGAGTGTGAATGTAATGTGTGATGATACCTGAGTTTCTGTGTACTACGTGAGTGGAGGACCTATAAGTAGAGGATATAAGAAAGCATCAAATTGCCTAGAACTGAAGTTACAATTGATTGCAGACCACCAGGTGAGTTCTGGGAGCCAAATCCAGATCCTAGGAGAGCAATAAGCATGCTTAACTACTGAGTCCTCTCTCTGGCCCCCAACTTATTTCTGTGATACTGTGATGCTGTCTCATTTGAGCCCCAGCATGCTAATTTGGCTAGACTAGCTGGCTGGTGAGCCATTAATATCCCCTGGCCTCTGTCACCTCAGTGGTTACATGATAGGCTCATAGCCACTTGTGCAAAGCACTTTTGAGATGGTGCCATCCACCCAGATTTTAGTGTTTTCTGGTTAACTTCCTAGTTTGGGCTGGCTTTGAACACTTGATTGTTTGGCCTTGACATCCCTTTTCTAGGCATTTGCCACCATGGATAGCTTGCTGTTTTCTTTATTTAAATTGGAAAGCTATACTATTTTTATTTTTATTTTTATTTTTGCATTAACAGTGTAAGTAGTAACATAGGAAGACAATTTAGGAGAAATCTTAAAGGTTAATAGAAGTTTAATTAGAAGAACTCCCTGGAATAGGGCCTTGCCTTATTGCTATAGGACCCTAAAGAAGAAAGAACATTAGAAATCACTATGCTATCAACATTGTTTGGTGATTTGGTGGTATTAAGGAAACTTTGAAAGCATATTTTTTTGGTGCATTTGATTAAATGTGTGATCTGATCTTGGTGAAACAGCCTGCTGGGCTGTAGACAGTAGTGTTCAGAAATGAAGTTTGTTCCGAGCCTCTGAGCAGACATTTGTTCAATGAGACCTTTCCTGAATAATGGCCGACAGTGAGAAAGCCGTTGTGTGCCTGGGTGTCTTCTTTCCTGTGTTTTCCTCCTGGCATTTGGGGCTGAGACAGAGCAACGGCAATGCAAAATGTAAAGGGACATGAATGAAGGCCTCAGGTTTATAAATGAGGTATTAGCCCACTTTATTATAAAGGGGGGACACTCTCCGCAAGGTCACAATGTCAGCGTCAGAGGATACTCCTTGCCCTTCTTTATGGGTGTTCGTGTGCACTATCGCTTCTGTGGGTTTCCTTTATGCTTTTAAGGGGTGTCTCATTGAGTTCCAGTAATTCTGAAGTTTGAATTTTATTTATTCATCCTCACGGTACCATATTGCATGTTTGGAAGATCATATTTAAATGATATTTTATGATTACAGAACATACTCAACTCTGAGCATAGGTAAGATTGGTATTAAGGCAGAAACCCCTTAATATGTTAATATTGTTTGTCTTAGCGTTATGATTACTGTGATGAAACATCACGAGTAAAATACAAATTTGGGAGGAAAAGGTTTATTTGGCTTCTGTTTCCATATCATTGTTCATCATTGGATGCGGAATTAGAAAGTGGAGCGGATGTAGAGGTCATGGAGGAATGATGCTTACGGACTTGTTCCTCATGGCTTTTCAGCCTGTTTTTTGTTTTTGTTTTGTTTTGTTTTGTTTTTGATAAAATCCTGGACCAACAGTCCAGCAGTGTTCCAATGAAAAATGGACTGGCCTTTCCACATCAACTAAATTAAGAAACTTCCCTTGCCTGTAACACCATCTTTGCAGGTATTTTCTCAATTGTCTCTCCTCTTAGATGACTCTAGCTTGTGTCAAGTTGACAGGAACGAGCCAGCACACCCCTTATTCACAATACTCACAGTTACTTTGAACTTGCGATCTTATATCAATTGCCCACTTTTGTATTCAGCATGTATTTCCGTGGAACTGAGATTAGAGCATACACACAACTATAAATTTTCCTGCAACTTCTCTAAGTGCCTGTGATTTTTTTTTTTAAAGCATTATTTTTTAATACTGGTTCAGATAGATTTATTTATATACTAACATATTCGCATTAGCCCTCTCTGTTATTTTGGCTGGGATAAATGACATCACATAAATTTATTAACTTAGGAATTCTTGGTTGATTCTCCGGTTCCGTTGCTGAGAGTCCCTGCATTATATCAGAGAGCACAGCACTGTACTTGACTTTTCCCATGTGTGAGTGTCTCCCAGGTCAGTGGTTCTTTGAACGTTCTTTCTTTAGAATTTCTTTCTTGTACTTAGTAATCATCAATTATTTATCATAATAATTATATTAATTATATATTAATCATATTGATAATTATAATAATTTATAATTATAGTAATTATATTACATTATACATAGTAATTTTTACCTTTCAAAATTTTTAAACAGTTACTGAGTTACATATTTACCAGGATATAAAATTCAGGGTCAGTCCCTCCACAATTTCCTGTATATTTTAATAGTTGAGTGGGTCTGTGGATTATATCTTTAACAATATAGTGACTTTTCTGAGCATTATCTCCCCAGTTCTTTGAAGCTGTTATTTTGTGAAACTCAAGTTTTACCAAACTCTCAATAGAACACCACACTGAACATTTGATGCATCTTTGAAAACTCAAATATGAAAAGTCAAAGTAAATGACCAACAAACGTATTTAAAGTAAAGGAAACTTATATATGAAGGAACAGAGAGTTCAGTGAGGTAGAAAAGTGAAGCATGGTGGCTTGCATTTAGTTAGCATGAACATGAATATTGTTAGACATGGGTGTGGTTAGAGATCTTTTGGTAGAAATGTAGGAAGAAAATTTGAGGTGTTCTATGATGCACACTTCTGTAATTTGTACACTGAAACCAGAACTTCTAAAGTTACTTCTGAGTGTGTGAGCGTGTGTGAGTATGAGTGTTTGTGTGTGTGGGGGAGGGGGTTGTGTGAGCATGTGTGAATATATGTGAATTGTTTGCCCATATGTGAGAATGAGTGTGAATGCGTATGAGTAAGTATGAATTTGTGTGTGTGTGTGTGTGTGTGTGTGTGTGTGTGTGTGTGTGTGTGTGTGTAGAGAGAGAGAGAGAGAGAGGGACAGAGAGAGACAGAGACACAGAGAGAGAGACAGAGAGACAGAGAGAGAGAGAGAGAGAGAGAGAGAGAGAGAGAGAGAGGAGAGAGGTGGGGGAGAGAAACACTAACAGCACTATTTTTTTTTCCAGAGCTGGGGACCGAACCCAGGGCCACTGAGCTAAATCCCCAACCCCAACAGCACTATTTTAAATACCTGTTGTGAGCATGTGAGCTTCAGTGTTAGCTCCAGGAGACAGCAGAATTTGGTTAACTTTTCTTCTTTGGGTTTTGTGTAATTTTGCAGCAGAACTTATTTATGAGAGAGATTACAGTGGTTGATAAATAAACAATTCTATAACTGCATGACTGTGCTCTGTAGACTTACACAAATCAAACAAAAATGGGAACAGGTATTAAAGGTTCTGTGGCAAGGTAAATTTAGGTGGTGCTGAAAGCTGCTGGGTTTTGTCTGTTAGGTGGCGTTGAAAACCAATGTTTTTTGTTTGTTAGATTCCTTAAAATCCCACGCTATGCAGAGCTAAGGACACTGTCCCAGCATGGCAGGGGTGCTGCTTGTCAGCTCTGAAGCAGTCTTTCTACTTGCGTTTCTCCAAAGCATAGTGACCATAGAAACTTCTGTCTATCCTTTCTTTAAATGGTACAGGGACTAGTGGCGCCTTCCTTTGAAATGTCTAGAATGTGAAGGAAACTGGTGAAGTTCATTTGAGTAGAATTCCCTTGGTGGTTGAGTTGGGATGTTTCTTGGGGATAGAGCCTTGCTTCCAAAGTATAAGGTCTTGAATTCTCTTCTCTTCTCTTCTCTTCTCTTCTCTTCTCTTCTCTTCTCTTCTCTTCTCTTCTCTTCTCTTCTCTTCTCTTCCCTTCTTTTCTTCCTTCCTTCTTTCCTTCCTTCCTTCCTTCCTTCCTTTCTTTTTTACTGGATATTTTTATTTGCATTTCAAATGTTATTCCCTTTTCCTGGTTTTCCAGCCATAAGACCTCTATCCCATCTGCCTCTCCTTCTATAAGGGTGTTCCCCCTCCCTAACCACCCCTCTTTCCCACCTCCACACCTCGATATTCTCCTCCTCTGGTTGTCCAACCTTGGCAGGACCAAGGGCTTCTCCTCACATTGGTGCCCCAACAAGGCCATATGCAGCTGGAGCCATGGGTCTGTCCATGTGTAGTCTTTGGGTAGTGGTTTAGTCCTTGGGAGCTCTGACGTAGGACTGGAAACACACACACACACACACACACACACACACACACACACACACACACACACACAAATAAATTAGACTATCCTTGCTTGTAGGTTACATTTTCAAAAAATAAACAAACACCCTCTATTGAGAAGCATTCACCACGTAGTTGATTTAATAGCAACTTTCCACTACATCCTCCTTGAAGTGCCAATGCGTAATATTGCATGTAATAATTGGATATTTGAAAAAGATAAAATGGATTATATATACTTTTTGTAATAATTTACATTAACTGTGGCATAATAAAAGTATTCTATAAAAATATCATGGATTTTAATGTGTCTCTCCCAGTCTTGCGATCTCTTCCTTGTACTGTTGGCTGAATGTTGTGAGTCACACATGTTATTCTAGAACTTACAAGGCAGAAGAAGCAGAACTAGGAGTTCATGGCCAGCCTCGGCTATTACTTATATGATGTTTCAATGTTTCCCTTACCTATTATAAGTTTGTTAACCAATAAATGACTTCAGCACTATTATTGCTTCTTATGTCAACTTACTTTATCTTATACTTAAATAGTAAATATATTTAACACACAGGGTTTGGGTCCGTAAGACTAGTCTTCCAATTTAAACAATTGTTTTAGAGAGCAGAAATATATACACTGAATAATGAATACTTAATGCTAGTCCTTTTTTCTCACCTGATAGAATTTATTTACATAAAATTTTGAATTATAAATTTTAACTACTAAATTGTCTTTAAGCTCTAAAGAAGTTGAGTAATCATTTATAAAAGTGAACATTTGCATATAGAATGATGTAAAATACAGTGATTAAAATGTCTCTCTGAATAAATAAATACAGAGTTTTAGAAAGTGGAAAAGTACAGTTTCAAACCTGACACTGTGAAAAATGACATTGGATAACTTAATTTAATTAATAACTTAATAATAACTTAATAATAATAACTTAATTTCCTCATCTGTTAAGATAGGTATAAAATATAATTATATTATTATACTTATTTTCATAGGTATAGCAAGTATTAAATGAGCTCCAGTACACAGTGCAAGCTCACAAATAGAACAACATTTGTTGGAATTTTTAATTTCTCATGTTTGCTGAAGGTGATCTTTCCCTAAATATACTTCTGTTTGTTTCTGCTATTCCCTGAAGAGAATTTTTACTTAAATTAATGTTATCATTCATTTTAATATTTATTCCAGATGCCCTCGGGGTGCTTGGGATATGGAACAAAACAGATCTGAAGGATCCTCTGACTTTATGAGATTTTCAAAATGATGGATAATATTAGATATTAAACAGTGGATATGATACTGTTTTGTTCTGCTTTTTAAATTTTTTATTTTATTTTATCTTATTTTATCTTATTTTATTTTATTTTATCTTATAACTAAAGTTGTTAGGCACTGGAAGTCCATCATACCAGGAGAATTTAGACGCAGTGCTGGATCTTGTCTAAGGTAGGGAGTGGACGGTTTGCTCGAGGCAAGTGGGAAGGCTGAGTGTATCAGTCCAGGGAATGTGTTGCTCTATATACGGTTACCAAAAAGGCGCAGGACATATACAAGGTGTGGTAAGTCAGGAAGTGAAGAACACAACATTTTTGGATTTGCCTATGCCCACATCACATCGGAAAGTTTCACCTTAGATAGTGCTGGTTACTTTTTGTCAGCCTTATACAACCAAGAGTCCTCTGGGGAGAGGAAGCCCCAGTTGAGGAACTGTCTTAAGTGGTAGTACTTGCTTGCTTGCTGATTGATGTGAGAGGGCCCGGCCTCCTGAGGGCAATGTCCCCTCTAAGCAGGTGGTCCTGGGTTTTATGAGGAACCAGTAAGCCTCAATCCCTCCTGCTTCTTTGCCTATAATCCTGCTTGAGTTCCTGCTTAGACTTTCTTCAGTGATGGCCTGTTCCTTGGGAATTTAAGATGAAATGGACCTGTTTCCTCCCCAAGCTGATTTTGGTCGGTGGGAAACAAAGAGGATGTCTCAGTATAAATCGACCAGCTGACGCTCAATTCAAAGTACTTGTTCCAACCAGCGGTCACGCACTCTATTTGGGTTGAGGGTGCAAACAAAACCTCAAAACAAGGTGTTACAATTTTACTTTGTGGATTCAAGGCTGGGAGAGGTTGTTTTCCTCCAAGAGCTTGGTTTGTGCTCACCCTACCCTGTTTCCCTTCCCTTTCTAGGGTCTTGTATCTTTTGGCTTGAAGGGATCTGTAGACCTGGAGGAAGTTGGTGTAGCAGAATCTGTGCTAAAGGTTAACAGTGACAGCAGGAAATCAGTAATGTGGAGAGACCCGAAAGACTGGTCATCACCAGTCACGCACTAAGGACAGATATCTTCTCTCCTCTATCAAGATTAAGGCTGTTATTCAATTTTAGGGCATTCTTTTGATGGGTGGTGACATCCTTAATTTTACAATCATTGTGAGCAATTTATTTAGGGTTAATGAAAAATGATGTAGATTCTTGAGAAATAAATCTGACGAAGGAGTCACTGGGCAAAATAAAAATAATTATGGTTTAGGAAAACTATCCTGGTGGAATAAATATATTTACTGGGGGAAGTATCTTTATAAATTATAAATATGGTTCAAGCCTTGGTTCACTTATGAATGTTTATTTACTGAGTGATTTGTATGTGACAGAGTCGAACACCAGTGTGATAAAGATCAAAAAGTTAACAGGGAAAAAAAAGGTCAGCATTTCCTGAAAACTTTGACCCACTGAGCTCAGGCAGGCTGGATAAGGGCAGGTTTTTCTCACTCACTGATCCACTGAGTACCAGAGCCTGCATAGAGACTGGTAAGGCAGCTAGTGTTTCTTAAAACAAGACGCCTTAGCTACAGTGCTATGGAAGAAAGGGGTTCGTTGAGAGTGAGGAGAGCACCTAGCAGAGAGGATTGGGAAGACAGCTATAAAATATGGGCAAGGAAGTAAGCAGGAGTCCAAAGGGGACAGCAAGGAACAACATGGAAGCCCCAAGGACAGAATAGTCCAAGCCACCTGCCGCCGCTGCTCAAATGGAACAGCCTTCCTCTGGTCTCCTCATGGACGTTGCTGCATTTTACTGGTATACCTGGCTCTCATAGTGCTCCAACTAGTTCCCATCTGATTCTTGAATATGTCTTATTTGTTTGTTTGTTTTCACCTGAAAGTTAAATTTCATTTTTGGGAGTTGTGTGATACTGGAAAGAAAAAACAAAAAGGTAAGAAAAGGAAGAAATAAATTGTGTCTGTTTTAAATGAAATATAAACGTTGTAAAGTCAGATGTTAGAACTGCATTTAATTTAGTTGATAGTGTTCAAACCCTAAAGATCATTCCTTTCCTCTGGGATCTACGTATACATTGTTTTATTGAAGTAAAGGGAATTCTTATTTTAAGGACACCTAAAAGGACAGTAGTTCTCCCAGCTGCCTAAGTGGTTAGAAATTGAGTTACAAACGTAAACAGGTTGACTCTAGTACTTAAGAACTTCTAAGCTATTTCAAGTGATTCAAACTTTCAATTCTTTCTTTTCTCTTTGTCTCCTGTCCCCAGACTCCTCATTATTTTTTAATATAGCGTTTATATGGTGCTGTGGTATGGAGCTTACTGATTTAGTTTTAGACAATTTCTCACGATGTAGCTCAAACTAGATCTGAAGTTTCAATCCTTCTGCACACAGAGATATAAAATGCCTTAAAAAGAAGCCCGCCTTTCATGTGGATTATTCCTTTCGTTTTCTTTACATCTATGAACATGGAAATTCATTAATGACTGGTAACCTTTTTCATAACCCACAGGATCTGATTGCTTAAATGTGCTTTTGTCTAATTTTGAAAGATGAAGGTGTAGTCCTTAAGATAAGCATCATACAAGAAATGGTTTTATTGACTTAAAACTAATAGTGGATATTGAAAAAAAAACTTGGCTATGGCATACTTGTGTGTTTGGGAAAAAATGAGCTTTAGGATGAAATAATCCCAGACCATCAGACTGCCATGTGGCCGCAGTGCAGCTTTGGGAAGATCCCCAAGCCTTGGTTTACTAATTACACCCGGCTAGCTCCAGGTAGGTATGTATCACAGAAGCTTAAGAGTTCACATAATCCCATCTAAATAGTTTCATTGTTAGATTTAATGTTAGACAAGAAAGTAAATTCTGCCATATTTACTTACCTAAAAAAAGAGAAAACAGTGGCTCACACCGTCCCCCCGCCTCCCATTTATCCCCTCCAGTCTTTGTGCAGAATTGACACTGCACTTCACAGCTGTCGCCTTCTGTCCTCGTGGCCTTGCTTTCTTGCATCCTGTTCTGTTGCTTCCTGTGCATCACACTATAGTTTTGTATCTCAGCCTCATTCTGAAAGGCACGATTATCTAGCCATTTCTGGGCTACAAATGGAAGCCTGACTACTCACAGGCATTGTCAGAAAAGAATCCTAGAAATGCTTTTATTACTTATTCCCATTTTGAATCCCCACACCCTGTAGGCATGTATAGGAAATAGATTTGAACCATAAAAACAGTTTTGTGATCCGGTGTTCAGAGCTCTCAGGGCAGAGATAGCCTGCCTTCAGCCCCAGGACATTACTGCCTCTAAATTTTATCTTAAGGACCTGATAAAAAATAATCACTACAGGAAATAAATATGTGATGATGGACAGGGATGAGTTCAGACACCTTTATCCCAGATGAACACCTTCCCTCGAATGTAATAGTCTTTAGAAACATGCGAAAGACGGCGAGGAACTGTAGTTGTTGAAAACGACCTCATAGGCTCAAAGTCAGAATTGGTGCCTTTTAGACTACGTGTGTGAGGACTTGACTTTCAAAAAGAGAATTATAATAGGATCTCAGATTTGTGTCCTCTCAGAGAACTACTATTTCCATACCGGAGATAGTCTCTGTTCTCTAATTACACCATGTAAAGGAGATACAAATTTGAACCTATCCTGACAGTTGACAGGACTCACTTACAGAAAAGGAAACACTTTCAAGTTCTCTTTCTAGAGGGCCAAGTAACTGCTTTTATTTATCATCCCAACTGCTCTAAAGATGAACTAGTGCATTCTCTTCATTTCTTGGTCTCCTATTAGAATCACTATGTATGCAGCTAAATTGTTGAATAATTCAATTTATGTTTATCTCGATGGTGTATTAAAAAGAACTGTTAAATACAGAGTAACATACTTAAACACACTTTAAAAAGGTATTTTGAATAATTTGGGGTAATTGTTATAGCAAACCAGATGTTGCTAAATTCTTATTTAATCGGAGATAAAGAATATTTGCCCTATAATTTTGTCTTGCTGTCACCTTAGATAAATGAGCCAATTTCCATCCGAATGCTCCTGGAGAAAGAAGGAGGGCATATGATAATATTTTTTCTAGCTATGTTTGTTGAAATAAATATTCATCTTTTCTCTGGCTAAAGACTTAGCTGTGTCTTCTGCATCAGGACCAGAATCTCAGGGAAGCCTTTACAGTGTTTTTGTCTTTAATGGATTTCACTTTGTCGTTTTCTTATGGAGACATTGTATTAGATTCCTCTTTTCATTTGTGTTACACACTTTTAATTATTTATCTTTATTCGTTAATCGTTTTATGTGTTTACATTTCAAATGTTATCCTCCTCTCCCTTCCACTAACCCCGCCTCCATCCCTCTCACATACCCATCTTGTCTGAGACTGGGAGACTCTTGAGATGTGGCCTCCAAGCATAAAGAAGATAGGTTCTCAATGAAAGCATCAATCCTATTAGAAAAGTCTTTAGAGATTATTTAATTCACAGAAAAAACTTAAAAGGTAGCATTTTATTTAATCCTTTTCTACCCCCTGTTTGGTTACATTAATGTGCTCTTGTGCCTCTGCTCACATCTCAGAAATCTTACCTCAGGTACCACATTAAAGCAAGACATCATCCACAAGTAGTAGACCCCAAAACAAAATAAAACAAACAGACATAAGAGTACAGTAGTTAATTTCAGGTTCTATTGGCAGTGCCCATGAGAAGAATGACAGAAAGCATACTGAGATGGGCTCAGTGAGAGACAAAGACAATGTTCTCGTCAGTTTACTGCTCAGGCAAGGAAGACTCATGCACAAGATGAAGAGTCATCCCACTGGACGATGGCAACAGTATCACGTTGTCCTACGAGAGTTTGAAATCCAGATGCAAAATGTCTAGTGTTCGTCCAGCGTTCTTGTGTACGAGAGTTGTGATGAGGGATTAGCTGCTGCCTAGAAAACTATAGAGAAGAAATGTTAAACGAGGCTAACCTATAAAGAATCATTCTTGGCCGCAATAATTACACGATTTGACCGATTGTCATGGATTATGTGGCTGTTTTGCTTGTCAGTTATCAGATGAATAAAAGAGTATGGGGGAAAGCTCTGCTTTGACTAGGGTAATTCTTCAGAATAAGGCTTTGGGTTTTAACTGGAGTTACTGCTCTTGCCTGTTTTGCTCATATCTGACTTCTAAAGTGAACCTTAGAGACTGGTGGAAAGCACTTCCCCAAACCGTCTTTGGAGAGACATCATACCATGATGGAGGATGGTGAAAGAAATATAGGGTTTCATTTCACATTCTCTTTTCATTACAGCATTTGGGAGGAGAACAGAAAGTTCATGTAATAGGGGCCTTCAGTTACAGATGCAGTGTACGATACGTGCAGGGAGAGAGGGGCCTGCAAAACTGCCTTTATGGGTTTCTCATTGGCCTTCTTGTCTCTGACTGGATCCGTGAGAAATGGAAACAATGCTCCCCACTTCTGGAGCACAGTGGTTTGGAACGTAGGTGGAGAACCAGATCAGCGAGTGGCAGTGCTGGTCAAAAGCCTCCCCTTGTACTTAAGATTTATTTCATGTGTCAACATTGTGGGTGTATGGCCCACACACTATGGGGTAACAACCTGTATTTGCTTTTTCCCCTATGGTGCTGAGGGTGGTGTCTGAGTGTTTGCAACCTGGTGAATGGGCGTTTTCAGTTCCCTTGTCCTTCTTACATGGGCGAGCTTCTGTCTGCCTCAGTAGACCTGGTGATCAGAGTCTGAGAGCACAATTCCAACTTATGGCAGGCTTAAAGGGAAAGGCCTGCTTTGTGGAACTTTCCAAGCATGATTCTCAAAAGTGTGACTTTACAAAGTAACTAGGGTAAGTGCCTTTAGATTTGTTAGTGTCTCATCTGAAATTTTGGTGCACTGTCTAAGTTACTATGTATTACCTTAGTTGAAATACATTTAAAATTTTTTACTTTTACTTTTTTTCCAAAATATTTTTGTGTGTACATGAGTGGTTCCTGAGAGCCAGATTTGAGGACATTTTCTATCAAATGACTAGCTTTCTCACTGCTTTCTTCTAGTACCTGGGAGCTTTAAGAGCATTGATTTTACAGTGCAATAATTTGTCAAATGTATTTATATCTGGAGTATTTTAAGTACCTTCTTGAGATTCTTATACCTTTGGAAACAAACTATGTGCTCTCAAAATGTAGGAACAGTCTTTTAATTTTTCTCAAACTTATTTTACTCTTCTTATATTGATGGTCCATGACTTTAGAGCATGGATTTATTTTGGTAAAAAAAAAATCAGATTTTATTTTATTTGAAGTACAAACCAGCATGAATTGGGTATACCAGATTTTTTTTGTATAAAAAAGGTATTAAGCCATATTTAACTTAAATATTGTGTTTATTCACTGGGTAAGGTGTAGTAAGGAAAGAGAGGCATAGCATGTCTTCATCAAATTAGTAGCATTTCCATTTCCCTAAACATTCATCATTTCTGTGCACTGGGAATCTTCAAACTTCTCTCTTTCAGTTCCTTAGAAAGCATAAATAACCTCCTGGGAACTATCAGAATTTACTCTTCCTACAGAAATGCATTTTGATACTTATTATTCCAGTTTACTTTATTCCTGTCACCTGGCACCATTGAGGATGGTCCATATTTCTCGTCTCTCTTATGAAGTTACCACTGGGGCTTCATGAGTGAGTAGGATATGTGGTATTTGACATTCTGGGCTTAGCCTGTCTCACTTCTCATACGTCTTCCACTTGTGAGCACCCTCATGCAAAGACAGGGTTTAACTCTTTGTTTCTAACAGCCAAATGATAGCCCATTTTGTGTTTCAAATACGTTTTATTTATTAATTGACTTTTTGGTAGATACCATGATTGCCTTCATATTGTAGCTATTCTAAGCAGCAGATGAGAAGCAGCAGAACGCAGATACCTCTTTTGTATGCTTGTTTGAGCTTCTTGATTTGTATCCAACAGCGGCACAGCTCGACCATGGTGTTTCAGTTTTTAAGTTTTTGAGAGTCTTCTGCAATGGCTGTAGTAATTTTAATTTCCACAGCGTATATAAGTTCCCCTTAGTACCCTTGCCATCCCTTGTCATAGTCTATCTTTCGATTACCACTGTCCTAGCTGGAATGATATGATGTCTCACTGTGGATTTGATTGGTTATCCTCTTATGAATGGCAATGTTGTGCATATTTTTCATTTTTAGTGCTCTGTGAACGCCCTCTTTCGGGAAGCACATATTTGGATCATTTTTACAGGACTTATTTGTTTCGAGTTTCTACAGAACTCTGGGTAGTTGGGTCTTTACACATCTTGCCCCTGTTTTTTCAAATTGTCTCTTCACACAGTTGATTATTTTCGTGGCTTTGAAGAAACTTCTGAGCTTGATGTAACCCCGTTTTTCTATTTTTGCCTACACTGGTGGCATTTTGGGGCCTTATTCAATAAGCATATTTGTCTTGAGGATTTTTTTCTTTCTTCTTCTTATATTTTCCTAGTAGCATTTTGAGATGGTTAGATACAGAAATCTGTTTCGTTATTTTTGCCTAAGTATGTAGATCAATTTTCCTACTTCTGATCAAAATGACTTCGGGTGGATAATTTTGATACTTTTAACAAAGGTCAGTTAGTGACAGATGCATTGATTCATTTCTGTCCCAGGGTTCTGGGTGTATATATTTTTTTTTGAGCTGGGGACTGAACCCAGGGCCTTGCACTTGCTAGGCAAGCGCTCTACCACTGAGCTAAATCCCCAGCCCCCTGGGTGTATATTTTATGCTACTATGTCCTTTGGTCACTCTAGCCTTTTGGACTGTTTGGACATTGGCTTTTATGATGTCTCCAGTCTTGTTCTTTCTGCTCATGATTGCTGAGCTGCTTAGAATCTGTCAGGATTTCCCATGGATTTTTAGGGTAACATTTTCTTTGAAGAACATCACTGGTGTTTGCTGGGCACTGCTTTGCTTCTAGTACCTGGGAGCTTTCAGAGCATTTATTATTAATGCTTAGTACTGACATCGTACTAAGGTAATCTTTCCAATCCGTTGTAGTCAGGCTTGTTTCTATGATTGGTCATTACCAGTGTTACGTTATTTTTACAGCAGAGAACATTCACCTCTTCAACATATTCCTGGAAATTTGATGAATAAATAATTTTGGTAGATAATATGAATAAGATTGCTTTCTTGGTTTCTTTTCACCATTTCATATTGGTGTGTAATGATTTTGCATGTGTATTCTGCCATATCACTAGATTTTTGTTTGCTGGGAATTTTAGGATTATCTATACATAGAATCCTGATATCTGCAAACGGATAACCTGACTTCTTCTTTTGCTATTTGAGTGTCTTTTTCTTTTTCTTGCCTAATTGCTCTGCATATGACTTCCAGTGATATGATAAATAGTGGTGTAAACGTTTTGTTTTCTTAAGAGCAAAAAAGTGCACCTAAAGAATAGAATCCTTTAATCTAAGATGATTGTGTAAAGGCGTAATTCTTAGTGGTCCTATTGAGGTGCAGAAAGACCCCCATAGTTACTTGCTTCGGTATCTTCTCTTGTGACATCATCTACACGTTTGCTCTGGGCTCACCTGCGTTCTACTCAACTCTAGGCTCCTGTCATTCTGGGATCCTTGGCAGGAACTATGGGTAAGAAATGGTGGACTGCAGTGGTCTGCAGTCACTGCTCCACTACCTTCTCTGGTTAGTGACACATCTTACTGCTGTTCCTTTGGCAAGGTTGGTGGACTTCTAAAACAGCAAAGTGAAAGCTGAGAAGCAAAGGGGTGTGGAGTGGAGGGTCCTTGTTTATTTAACATCCCCTCCTGGAAGTGAGTGCTAGCTGTCCCTGTTTTCAAGACACCTCAAAAACTGTAGCCAACAGGAAGCCAAAGCACTCTTCTTCAACCCTCCTGTAATACTCTGGTCCCGGGGCCTCATTTCCAGTCCAATAACGATGTTAAGTTCATCCCTTATAAAAAGGAGAATTAGAAAATCACTTCATTTTGCACTAACCTTCTCTTCCATGGAATGAAGTAACTTGCAGTTTTGTGTTTTCAGAGTAGGTGCCTATATGTGAGCAGGCAAACTGTGTTGTTGCCAGTTCTGGAACAGTAGGGTCCATTAGTGTTACATTGTTTCTTTTGCCCAGTGCTTGACCTCTCAGTGGTCTCCTTGATTATCAGTAGGAACTTCTTCAAGGGTGTCTGTCTTCTCAATAGCTAAGGTCTGGTTCAAACTGAAAATGAAACAGAAACGTTCAGTTTGATGTCATTGCAAGGTCAACATACCATCTTCCTATTAGTCTGTGTTCTGTCTCCATTCTGATTGGGTCATTGCCCTTATCTTTGTCAAACTTAGAGCTGTAGACATAGTTTTTTGTAGCTTGTAAGGAATATGATTCACTCTGCAAGGAAAGGAGAAGTCAACTTAAACCCGTAGTATTGAGAAATGCCTCTGTGCAGGTAATTGTAACTATTACCTTGTTACTCATTTCAGCAAAAACAGCTTAGCGTGTTTGGTCCTTCACTGAGTTAGCACATCTACTTTTACCTCCCTTATTCGTTTAACGAGATGGAGTGCTCTCCTTAACCATCCCTGCTTCATGCCTAGACAACTGCCTTCTCTTCTGCATCATCAGCATCTTCTGCAACTGTGTCATCTTCAGCATCACTCTTCTCAGTAGCCCAACGGAAGCTGACCAAGGTCATTGAGTCCTGTTCCATGCCTGTTTTCTCTCCCGAGTCACAGTAGAATGTAGAGACCACAGATGTTTCCTGAGTGTCCCCATCACCTTTCTGTCTTCCCTCTCAGGTTTCCTTTTTCTGTAAAGTCTTCTAACTCTGTCTCTTCAAGAATTCCTACTAGAAATTATGATGGTTCATCCTGTGTTCCATCGAAGTCCCTTTGCCAAGCTGAGGTTTCCTCTTCTTTGTTCCTTTCCAGCTCAAGTTTTAGCAGAAGGATAAGCCTGTCTTGACTAAGTCTTGCTTTCTTCCCAGCAAGCTTAGGCTCAACGTTCCATCAAAGCTTTATGAAGGGTTCTCAAAATCTGTACTATAACTGGCTGAAACTATTAGCGATTTTTTTAAAGAGAAGATATTATGGATTTGTTTTAGCTATAAATACATAATGACTCAGTTCCTAACACTAAATAAACCATGTGATTATCAGACGGGAGAGGCAAGAACGTATATTTTAATTAATCAAAATATATTCATTATTCTCTCTTCTATTCCTTCAACCCCTCTCAGGTCTCCATTCAAACTTATGCCTGTTTTTTCTTTAATTATTGTTGTTATGCATTCATATGCAAATAAGTATGTTAAGGGAACTTTCTGAGTCCATTTAGTGATGTTCATGTTTATGTTTTTGAGGCTGATTCCTTGGTATTGGATACATACTTAACCGTCTCATTCTTAGAGAAGAATAAGTTTCCTTTCTCAGTAGTTGTTAATTGCCTGTAGTTCTTCATCTAGGGTTGGGACCATGTCAGATCTCCCCCAACAATGGTTCTTCATTAAAATTTTATTTTGAGCTGGCCTTCACTTTCCAGAATGCCATAAGTTTCTTGTTTTCTCTGAATATGTGAATGTTTTACTGATAAAAACTAATTGTCATAGTTTTTCCAACAGGACATAGACATAGATATACCTGAGGAGAGAATAACAATTAAGGAATTTCTTTCATCAAGTAGGCCTATGGGTATGTTTGTGGGGAGTTTTCTTGATTTGCAATGGACATAGGAGAGCCTGGTACACTATGGGTGGAGTGATCCCTGGTTATTTGGGTTTGGCATTTTTAAGAATGGTAGCTTAGTAGGCCAGTAAATAGTGTTCCTCCATGAACACCACAAGAAATAAAGCAAAGGCTTTATTTCCTGCATCCAGATTCCTGCTTGAATTCTTGACTTAGCTTCATTTGAATGAGGTTTCTATCCAGGAAGGTCTAGCAAACCCTCTCCTCTCCAAGTTGCTTGTGGTCATGGATTTACCATAGCAACAGAGAAGCCAACTACAATCATGATAAAATTGAAGTTTCAGTGGGAAGTGACTGGCAGAAGTGAATTTCGTGACCTTGTTAAGGCTCTCAGGTGAAACTCAAAGAGCACCACTAAGATGAAGAAGCTCAAAATTACACAATAGAAAGTGATATTTTGTTTATTTTGACAGTAAAAAACATGACTTTTGTTCATACTTCAAGTGCCCAGCAATGATTCCAGGTGGGTCAGGAGGGAACATTATATAAAGTTGGAGTATCATTTCCGTTGGAGCTGGCTAGAAATTAGTAGGGAGAGAACAAACAGACAAATATAAAGTAGCTACTATATAAGGCCTCTTTGCTACCATCACCTCTAGAATAAACTAAAGGCAGTTGTTGTCATCTTGATAGAGAAATGCAAATATGGAATATAAAAATCTTACTTAGCTCCTCAGAACCAAATGCTTTCATAATCTGTGATTTTTACATTTTTGCATTTCTAAAGGATCATGAAATCTTTTCTTTTTAAAACTTATTCCATGAAGTTTAACTTATATCAGTATTTATCACATAACAGGTACGTCATAAGTGCACCTTGTTAAGAGTAAGTTGATAATGCTTTGTCTCGGCCTTGTTTAGTGATGACCAGGAAGGGTTCCTCCCTCTCCCTAAGAAACTCATTTTATCATAGAGTAATTCTAGTCTCTTGGAATTGTATTGTAACATAAAATGGGAAAGAACGATCCTCATAATTGTTCTTTTTCATATTGAATCCAGCTCTAGAATTTTATAACTAATGAAATACAATGTTTTTCTTCCCGAGTTCCAATGAAGCATTTAGCTTTGCATTCCTTGTTTGTGGACCCATCTACATAGAAATGTATATTTTTTCCTTCAGCAATTAAATCTTAGTAAGTCCTAGCTGTTAAGCAGTCAGTAGACACTGTGAAATGCTGCTGTGGTGAAGCTTTGGCTATTTGAAATGTGTATTATTTGATGGGCTGTTACATCTATGCAGCTAGCACTGTAAAATTTTATGTTACAACTAGGGGATTGTTTTAAACTTTGTATTTTAAATCAGCTATTAGCCCAGGGAAAAGTTGTAAAAACAGTACAAAGAGTTCCCACATACCCTTTAATCTTTCGCTCTGGATGTTACTATTTCAGTAACCATAGTCAGTTATTAAAATCTGAACATTAACATCAGTACAATACCATTAGCGGGATTGCAGATCCTGTTAAAATGTCACCAGCTTTCCCCCCCATTAATGTAGTAGGAGCCTTTTTGAAACGTAGAATGGAGTCATTTCTACTTAAAGCTACTTGAGATTGATCAGTTTGCTATTATTTACCTTTAGAAATGTAATGATAGAATTTTGACAAGTTCCTTAATAGGCCTGTTGTGAGCACAATGCTCTTTCTTACTTTCTTTTCCTTCCGTTCTTCACGCTCCGAGTTGTCTTAATTGGCAGCATGTGCAAAAAGGAATATCATTACTATTTTAGGAAATCATTAAATGTCACTGATGTTAAGTTTTGTGGATAGACCCATTTCAGTGACCTTTTCTGTATCCTGAAAAGTTCCATGTTCAGAAAAGATTCTGTGGATGCAGAATCAAGTTAAACCTTCTGGTTTGGTGTTCTGAGCTGTAAGCCCAGGAGAACCACACAACTCCTCCATCCATCACCATCTTTGATAACCGTTATTTGCATGGTTGAGGATAGGAAGGAAGAACTACATGTATATATACTCAGGTTAAAATAGGACTGAGAGGAGCGTCGAGAGCATCGTTCCCTCCTCAAATGATATTGGCATTATTCACAGAAGACCTTCCTTGCTTCTTCACATGTCCAGCCCACTATGTCGTGACATTTGCTTTTCTGTCTGATCTTGTACTGCAGCATAAATGAAGTTCCTCTTCCTGTGTCAGCAACAGTTATAGATGGTCTACTGATTGAGGGCAGGTTCATTTCTTATTAATCTTCATAGGCTTCAGCTAAGCTTCCTATCTGGCAGTCTTATGAGTTCAATTAATGACTCTCTAGGGAGCGCTGTCATGTGAAGGAGAAGCAAAGGGACAAAGAGGTGAGCCTATGATCTTCTGGCCTTTTTCTAGGTCTGCCCACCTGAAGGAGATAACCAGTGTCTCTTCATTATCACCCCGACTGTCGTGTGTTTGTGAAACGAAAATTAGGATTATGGATGGCTTGCCTTACTTCTATGCCTACCTAGTCCTTGTTTATCTGTTTGCTCATAATGAACGCTTATAATAAATGTCCTCTGCCAAAGGAGATACACACAGAGATGATTTCTGAAATAAATCTTTCAAACAGTTATGAATAAGTGCATGAAAATAATTACTCCACCAGCCTTCTCTAGACATTATTAGCTTTATAATATGATTTTGAGAGAACTGTCATTTGGAGCTAGCAAGAATTTTGTTAGATTTGAATTTTAATGTTTTCTACCTCTTGATCTTCAGATAAATACTGGAAATCTTGCCTCTTTTATTTAATTCTTTTCAACCCAAAGAATGGTCATTTTAATTCGGCAAAAATATCAAAAGAAGCTAAGCTAACATCAAGTGATTCTGTGGATCAAAAACGTAGACTACATTTCATTTTAAAGACTTTTCATCATCTGATTTCTTTAAGTGTCTCTGCCCACAAAAGGCTTCGAAATATTTAGAAGTCAGAGTGGGCAGAATCTGGGGTTGACTTAAATAATCACTAACCCTTTAAAATCAACGTGTTCCTGAGTCTCTGAAAAATCTTGGATTTTGACAGGGCTAAAATAACAAGGCACAGTAAGAATATGAAGTAGCTTTCAAAACAAATGCATTTGGTGCATAATAAGGAGTTTAAACAGACCACTTACTGTGATTCTTTGCATATGGCATGGTCTTTGAGTTAGGCATTGCTGTATGTGACAATATAATATTTTGAGAATTATTCAGGATACATTATTTGGATATCATTATTGAGAGCTTGGATGCTACATTACTAAATATATCATTTAATTTTTTGTTATTTATTTTTGAGATATAATTCAATTATTACATTTCTTCCATTTGTTTTTTTTTCTTCCAAGCCCTCCCTTATATCTCTTCCCAGTATCCTTCACATCTATGGCGTCCTTTTTAATCAATTGTTGTTATATGTTATACATATTTGTATATGCATATTTGTGACGTGTATATACATACATAGGACGCTCTGATCTGTACTCCTATGAAAACAACACCACCATTCATCACCATTCCTGATAACCATTATTTACATGGTGAAGGGTAGGCAGGAAGCACAACATGTAAATATTCTATGCTAAAAAAATAACTGAGAGGAACTTGGAAGTCATCCTGATAGACAGAAATGTGCATATGTGTCTATATATATATATATATCCATATATGTATGCATGTATATACATTTATTCCAAAATATAGCCTTTTAGTGCATATGATGTTATATCGTGTTACTTGTACATGTTGTCAGGGCTGACGACACTGGATAACTGGAAAACCAATTAGTGTTCTCTTCGTTGGAGAAGAGAAGACCGCCTCTCCTCTTCCCTGTTTTCCTCGGTTGCCTATAATTCTTTATGTCCCTTTGAACTCATAATTGAACAGCCATGTTGGTGACAATCTAAGGGTGTAGCTTCTGATGTCACTGCGAGACATGGTCTCACAGTAAACTCCCTAACCCCCTGTCTCTTACAGTCTTTCTGCCTCATCTTCAGCTGTGTATCCATGGGGCCTGAGCTCCACAGATCTGCATTTTGATGAGCTGTTCTGTCCTGTAGTGGTCTCTGTTGCCAAGAGAAATTCCTTCAATGGGAGTATGGGCCTGAAACCTACGCTCATCGCTTTATTTGGATTTGTTTGTTGCACTTGCTTTAGGGCAAAGAGATTTTTTTTGTTTATTTGCTTATAGATAAATTTAAAGCTTATAATACAATATAAATGCTTTATCAAATTATTGGCAGTGCAAGACCCTGGGTTCAAACCTAGCAGGATGATTTAGGAAAATTCCTTAGCTTAGTGGGAGAACACCTGCTTTGTGTGAGTGAAGTCTGGATTTGATCCCAGCATCCCCCAAAACAATAACAATGATAATGTGAACACAGCAAAGCACTCCTGCCAGTGATAGGAGAGGGTAAAGAAAATTAGAGTGCTTGGAATATATTAGGGGCAATAGGAAAGAGAAAGAGACTAAGAGTCACATTAATAAGTTTACCTTTTGTGTCTGTGGAATTAGTTACTTCTCTATTTTTTTTTTCACATAACAAGAAATCTAGAAATGAGTAGTCCCTACTGGCATAAGACCAGAGGCCACATTTGCCTTCTGGCCCATTCATCCTTCTGCGCTACTCTTGTATCACGTGCCTCCTTGCTGGCACAAGAGGGAGGCTTCCTTCGCGAGCTTCCACAGTGCAGGGGTTTAGATCAGCTGTGCGAGGCAGAAAGCAGAGTTGTTGGAAGTTGGTGAAATCAGGATGAGGAGAGGCAAGCTCTCCCGGAAAACATTGCACTTTCTCAGCAGTTTGGAACATGGACACTTGCACAGAGCAGAAGAACTGGGAAGGAAATCATTTTAAGGACAAACTACCTAGAACAAAATCATGGTTGGGTTCCTTAGGTCAAAAAGTTCTTTTTATATCAGGACCGGAAGTGTTCACTAGAATATTGACCTAGTCCTTGACCCACAGTGTGACCTTTATGCCTGGCAAATACTATGGCATTATTGCTGCTGTCCCTGGATTGTATTTATCATCTTGAAAATCACCAAGGTCCCTCTGAGTTTGATCAAAATGAAACAGTCACTTGTGGAACTCTCCAATACTGCTAATGCTCTAAATACTGTATTAACCCCTACTATGCAGAATGGCCATGCTTCTAGGTCTCCAGTAGGGGCCAAGGACTATAGAGAATACTGATTTCTAGGAATCTTGTATTTTCTCCTATGTGTACTGACCTAGGATAAATCTGAGTGTACAGACCTAGCAGAATATGAGATTGACAATTGTAACTAATGTTAAGATTAAATGGTTAAAGCTATATACAGTAGACAAAGTTGTGTGATCATGGTCTTTTTCTCTCACGTATCTTCCGGGGCCATATTCATCCATTGCATGATGATATGAGCTGATCCTGCAGTAGACTCTGAAAGAGAAGCTGCACAAATAAATCAGTCCATGGCTACAGCTCTGTTTTTTTTTTTTTTTTTTTGATTCTGTATTGTGTGGTTAATTTTGTAAGCAGTTACAAAAAACAAAAATGTAGTTAGATATAATTTTTAATATTTTTTTCTAATGTACTTGAACTTTTTGTGTGTAGCGTGTTTCTTCAGTTTACAAGGTGTTTGAAAAAAGTTAGCAAGTTGCTGTTTGTTCCAACAGCTTACTGCATAGGAGTTTCATAACAGTCTTTGTTTACAGAGCCCGTGGACAAAATTGTTCCACTTCGGTAATCAAAAGTTTGTTTGATGATACGTAGAATAATCCCTCGAAGCTTATCAAACTTGGAGATCATTCTCTGATGTTTATAGAAGACAATCTCTCAGGGAGATGATGATTAAAAGTAGGTAATGTGGCCTTAGTCCAGTGAGACAGGTTTGGGTCCAGTGTTGGCACCCAGGATGAATAGCTTTGACTGTATTAGACAAGTATAAGGGCAAAATGTTGTTTAGCCAATAGTAGAAATCAAGAGAAATAAATCCTGGAGATGGTGGGAGCATGCAGCCATGACCAAGGCATGCCCAGTCACCAGTACAAGGCAATAAAACTAAATCTACCTGAACTTAGTGGGTGGACCTTCACGGCTGCTATTCTTCTAGTCTTGACTGGCAATTGCGTAGGGCAGAACAATGAAAACCGAAGGACTTGATCTAGCCCTGGTGAGGAGGTTTCATGAATGAAGCAGCCAAGAACTGACTAGTGATTCACACAGGGAAATAATTTATGAACGCCCGTAGGAGGTGAGGTGGTGGGACACAAAGCAAACAGGCTTGCAGGGTTGGGCTCCTCTCCTGGTGTTGAATGTCGTGCTTTGTTCGGCCTCGCCTCAGTTCCCTCTTCCCCTGGTTATTTAAAGCTTATCATTTAGGGTTGAGAGTGCAGTAATGGGCTTGCGAGATAAGTTCCCCTATGCATTTTATTGCACATTATATTTCGATGTCCTCTGTGACCATGATCCTTCGTCATTTCTTACAATTATTTAGGTTTGTGTAAGTACCCTCCAGGGGTAGAATCAGGGTTCTTTCTTTCATCCTCTGAATCTAAGTTTTCATGTGTAATGATACATTGAAGTGGATACAGTGTATCCATGGCCTTGGATACAATGGAGTTATAATGAACAGTACTTGAGAGAAATTCACTGAACAGGTAATGCTAAAGTCATGAATCCATATTTCTACAATACTAAAATAAGAGCGTCAGCTCCCAGCTCCCAGTAAGAAGGAAGGGCACTCTATGTGGTGGAAACCTTCTTTGGCAAAATACAGGGACCAACCATTGCTCCACCATCTTCTACAGAAGCTCCAGTTCCTTAACCCAGTGGTTAACTCCAATCTGACACTGGCATCAAGCACAAATTGCTGTTGTGTACAAAACAATTGGAACCATGTTTACTGCAGGGTAAGTGGTCGCATTTTTGAAGCTTGGGTCATGCGTTATATTATATCTTTGTCTGGATATTGGCAAAGTGGGAGCTCTGAGGAGACTGAGGACCAGCACTGCAGTTGGCTTATTTACACTACCAGTTACTGGCAAACATACTTTTCCTTTTTCTTCAAAAGCAAGCTAATTTTTAGAGTAGGAGAATAATGACATTTGCTCTTTTATTGTTACTTATTATTAAACTACAGACATGGAAAATCCAGAATTCTTAGAACCATATTTGGCACATAGGCAGTGTGTTTCCAAGCAATTATATTGTAGGTAAGAATATTCACGATATGATACGAAAACAGGACTTAGCTCTTATTAGGATAATTAACAATATATTGTTCGGGGGGGGGAAGGGAGAAACTGCTTTACCCTGAAATTGTCATTGGTCCTCAGTTATGTATGGTTGATTTTTTTTGTTCTATCATCTTGAATATTTAATGATAATGAATTGATTTCAATGTAAGAATTGTGTCCTTAGGTGTTTATATATGGTTTAAGGCAGACTTACTTCTTTTCTAATCATTTCTGAAATTCATAGTGAAAGAGGCATTTTCTGATCCTTAATGCAAAAGTGTCACTCCCCCAATACTAATGTGAATCTCATGTTCTCTTTAAGTTGTTGAACTCACATTTTGTCTAAATGCCTCAGCATACATTTCTCAGTTAAATTTATCCTGTGTAGGAATTTGAGTAAGCTGAGTTGGGTAAATAACACTCCCTCCTCTCCTCCCTTCTCTCCCTCTCTCCCCCTCAACTGCCCTCCCCACCTCTTCCTCTCTCCCCATCCTCTTCCCCTCCTGTGTGTGTGTGTGTGTCTGTGTGTCTGTGTGTCTGTGTGAGTGCTTCTGTGTGTGTCTGTGTCTGTGTCTTTCTATTGCAAGGGGAGCTGACCTCACTAAATGTATAGATGAAATGCCTTTAAAGTTCTGATAACCTTGTCTGTTCCTCACAAGTGCTGGGATTTGAGGTATGGGCTTTCATCCCCAGTTTCCATGGTGCTTGCTTTCTACCTCACAGTGTTAGCTGAGCACAGTGTTAGCTGAGCCCTGTGCCAACTGAGCGACAACAGCCCTACTCACACATTATCTTCCTGTCAAATCTTCCCTTTACCTTCTCACATCTTCCCTTCCTGCGCTTCTGCTTCTTTTTCCACACCATGGACTATCTGGACTTTGGACAACTTACTGTGCTTGATATTTCTTCCTTGTGCACTAGTAGGTTAATACCGAAGGTAGGAAGTGCTTCAAACAATTAGAGTTGGATGAGGAAATCGTAGGTGATTAACTGGGGGGGGGGATGGGGATGGAAGATATATGCCATATTAAATATCTCAGGTGATGTGTCCTTGAGAAACTGAAGTGTAAGCAAAGACTTAAAATATGAGAATGTAGAAAGTTTAAATCAACACATATCACTCCAGTTATAATCTTTAATTATATAGAACTAGGGAAAGTGATTACATGAAATAAATATATACATTTAAAAAGATTTGTGTGTGTGTGTGTGTGTAGGGGATCTTCTACTCTTTTTTAAGTCAATAGTAGGATGAAGGTGGTTTAGTCCTAGCAAGAAGGCCATTTCATGGACAGATAAGAATCTAATCGAGCCCAGTGAGAGTCAGGAACGTACTAATAAAGTTATTTGACAGTACGATCTTAAATAGTTGGTGCCTGAAGTATGATGAACAAAATAGAAAACAAATAGTTTTGCCTTACTGACTAGTTATTTATTAGTAGGAGGAGAGGTAGTATAATTTTACAGTTTTAGAAGGTAATTTGAAAGTAGGGAGGGAAAGCACCGTTCAGTACAGGACTCCGTGTTTCTTTGTGGGTATTGACTGGAAAGTGTTCTTAAACTAAGAGGTGGATTTGAGCTAGAATTCTGATTTGGGGTATCTCCTAGTGGGGTTAAAGTGAGGGGAGGCATATGAATTAACTTTCAGGACAACCTGAGTTCTGTCTCTGGAGCACAGTGGTGGCAGTAACACATGCATGGTAATGTGTGAACCTGCCCTTTCGTCAAATGAAAATGGCAGGCATGGGATATGTGCAAGGATGAGGCTATCAGAAATACCGCAATTGGAGTGATAGGGACTAGAAAATAAAACCAGCAGGAATAATCAAAGAGTCTGGAGCTGTAGAGAGCACTTCAGAAACTCTCGTTCGGAACAATTAGTGACCTTTTCCAGAGCACTTTAAGAAGGTGCTGTTACCTGAAAGATGATTATAGTGGGTGGAAATTGAGGGGCAACAACAGCAACAGAAAACATCAAGTGTGAATTCTCTCCACAGTTGGAGACATTTTCATGATGAATTTTTATCACAGCTATAAGAGGATCGTGTCTTTTAAAAACAAGCTCTATTTGGGCTGGCAAGATTGGTCAGTGAGTCAAGGCACTTTGCCATGAAACCTGACAACCTGGGTTCTGTCCCTGGAGGACAATGATGGTGGGGCTTGACCTCTGGCCTGTACACATTGGTGTACCAGGTTTTCTCCACATAAAACCACTAAATATAAATAACAAACGTAAAGCTAAGCTGTGTGCCAATACCCAAGTCAATGTTTCTTCAGTTGAGTTATGTTGTAGAATCGTGAAGCCCATATCACTAGCCACATTCAAACTGCTATCAGTGCTATGAGTATGATGAGCTGTTCCTAACAGAGCTACAACAGAGCATGGCTTCCTCCTTTTGCAATATTATGACAGATAGTTTGTCATATAAAAAAAAAGAAAATAAAGGAAATTGGGAAAGATAATTGAAAACATGTCAGTCATGAACGATAAATGGCAGGTACTCATGAAGATCAGTTTGTTTTCTGCCTCTTTCTCATTCTGTCTCTTGATAGGTTTCTTTTATTAATATTTCCAAACATGTGAAAATGAGCCCTTTTCCCCCTTAGACAAGAGGCACCTTTTGTCTTTTTCTTTTATGATGCATAAGATGAAAACCTATAACTTTCAAGAGTCTTCTTGCTTATTGGGTCCTGTATGAAAATAATTTTTCTCTTAGTGGTTGTTATCCTAATGAGAATTTACACTATTCGTCTGAATGGAATGAAATTTTTATGAGTGTGCATCAACGTGATAAAAACAACCTCTCTTTAATGATTTCCAGTCCTCATAAGTGGAAGTCATTGTAAGATGCATAGACTCATGTTTTCATCCTTATTAACTTTAAGGATTGCAAGATAAATTTTACTAATAATTTTTTGAAATATAATTGTCATAAGAAGTTGTTATTCATTTTTTAATCTAATAAAGTGTATTGGAGTTGGGTTTCCTTAGCGTTCTATATATCAAAATGTCTTTTCTGCATGAAAGCATTATTGTAAATCCTTGTAGGCCTGAACTTTTATTTTAGATCAAGAAGGACGTGAATTTGACTTTATATATCAAATATTATATTAGGAACCTTTTGCACTGGAATTCATATATAATTTTCACCATTTAAAAGTGAAGTCTGATTTACTCATTTACATTTACATTTTAATATTATATTTAATAATGTGTTTAATATAGCTGCATATATAATGCAGTTATATTTTAATATCGTATATTGATTTGTTTATTTTTGCCTGCATGTATATGTACTTGCTATCTGCGTGACTGGTACCCACAGAGGTCAGAAGAAAGCATTGGATCCCTTGGAACTGGAGCTACAAGTCAAGGATGACTGTGAGCTACCACGTGGGTGCTGGGAACCAAGCCTCAGTCTTCTGTAGGAGCAAAGAGTGTCCACAGTGTGTGAACCATTTCTCCAGGCCTTAGTTCTTTATGTGTCATTGGCTTAGGGTCAATAACTAGCTTTGCGTTCCATATACTGTTTTCTTTACATACACGAATCATAATCAGTTTGTTGAAATAGTAGGAATCTTTACAGTGTGTGTGTATGTGTGTGTGTGTGTATCTATGTCTGTGTGTATCTATGTCTGTGTGTGTGTATCTATGTCTGTGTGTGTGTGTGTGTGTGTATGTGTGGTACCTACATATATGTGTATGTGTGTGTATGTGTGTGTGTATCTATGTGTGTGTGTATGTGTGTGTGTGTATATCTATGTCTCTGTGTGTGTGTGTATCTACGTCTGTGTGTGTATATGACTGTGTGTGTGTGTATCTATGTGTGTGTGTTTGTGTGTGTGTATCTATGTCTGTGTGTGTATATGACTGTGTGTGTATATCTATCTATGTGTGTGTGTGTCTGTGTCTGTGTGTGTGTATCTATGTCTGTATATGACTGTGTGTGTATCTATCTATATCTGTGTGTGTGTGTATCTATGTCTGTGTGTATGTGTGTGCATATCTGTGTGTGTGTGTGTGTGTGTGTGTGTGTCTGTCTGTCTGTCTGTGTCTGTATATATTCATTATGATTGCAGGAAAAGTTGGGTATTTGCATCCTTTCAATTCTAAGTAATTTAAAGTGTTAAGGTAGTTTTATATTTTGATACCTTAATTTGTATGTAGGAGTATTTGCTTTTGGCATGAGGTTACTGGCCATTTGTTTGGTGACAGTGGAATGAAACCTGTATTTTGCTATACAGGAGGAGATTCCACTTAGTCTTTACTCTTCAACGCAAGGCATGCGATGCTGTCCTTGGACAAATCTGAGGCCTATTTCTTTCTCTAGAATCCTGAAGTACATTTTTGTCTTTACTTTGAATGGCCTGCTCTGAGTAAAGATTATTAAAAATAGAGCCATCAGCTTAAAGAAGCAAAATGTAAAGTAAAAACAGCTGGAAAATAATTAATACAACTGAGCTTTCTCTGCAGTTATTAGTGTGCTGCAAATAGCTCACCAAGTTGCATTATCTAGTTGAAAACTCTGCAGTATCTATTTTTAAAATCTAGTCAGTAATCATATCTCGAGTGCATCAAATGGTAAACCAGACCTCTTCAGGAGCCAGATGGTGTTGTGATTTTTTGTGTAAAAATCCCATGTGTCATCAAATGGTCACGGCACAATACTGGACCACAGAGAAAGAATGCTTTTCTGAATAACTTGTGTGACAGTGGGTGCGGACGCCTGAGAGGCGTGACTTGACACTTGCTCTTTGGCAGTTCGAGGTTTACGCGATTACCCATTCGCAGTCATCGGAGGCCTACGCTGGTTCCTTAAAGCTGATTGATTTTGAATTTTTCAAACTGATTAATGTTTTCGTTTGAATTGTAATGCTGACTCTGCAGAAGATGTGATCTTTTAATTAGCAGATGCTGAGATGAGCATTAGAGCTGAGCGATAATTAGCGTTTGTTCTTAGAGTACAGGAGCACAAACCGAGTACCACAGCAAGCGCTGCTCCCGTGCCTCCTTCACAGCGCTTCTGGAGACTGTCTTTGTGAGACAAGAGAAAGATTGCTCACACACGAATCTCTTGGGGGACTCATCATTATTTTAAAATGTAGATTTATTTTAATAAAGAAAAGACGTTTCACTTTCCTCATGTTATCTCTATATATTGGTAGGGTTTCATTTCCAGGGTTTCCCTAAAGGCCCAATAACAGAATTAAACATTGATTGGTGAAAGTATATTTCTTTTTTTAATTTTTTAGTATATATTTCTTTACTTACATTTCAAAGGTTATTCCTCTTCCCGGTTTTCTGTCCATAAAACCCTATTCCCTCCCCTTCCCTTCCCCCATACGAGTATTCCCCTATACATCCCCCTTATTGCCCTCCCCCATATTCCCCTGCACTGGGTGTCCAACCTTGGTAAGACCAAGGGCTTTCCCTTCCACTGGTGCCCCAACAAGGCTATTCTCTGCTACATATGCAGTTGGAGCCCTGGGTCAGTCCATGTATAGTCTTTCAGTAGTGGTTTAGTCCCTGGAAGCTCTGGTTGGTTGGCATTGTTGTTTTTATGGGGTTGCAAGCTCCTTCAACTCTTTCAATCCTTCCTCTAATTCCTCCTGAAAGGGTCCTATTCTCAGTTCGGTGATTTGCTGCTAGCATTGACCTCTGTATTGGACCTGCTCTGGATGTGTCTCTCAGGAGAGATCTATATCCAGTCCCTTTCCGCATGCATTTTTTAGAAAGTATGTTTCTAACCCCTGTGTGTAAGAGATAGAGTAAGCATGTGAATATGTCTTGGAGAAATTGAAAGCCTTTACACAGTTTGCTTCTATTAGTAAATCCCATTCTGTCTCCATAGATACTTTGACAATGAACCTAAAACAGATAGCTCCAGTTAGAGGCGGTAAAGAAAGGGTTAAGAGCTGGATGTTGGTTTCAAGCAAACCTGGATGACAATCTTGTAATGTCACATTCTAGGGGAAGTTACCTAACAGCCGAGTTTTAGTAGCCTCATCTTCAAAAGGAAGCTGGAACCAAGTTATTGCTAAGAGCGAAACTGTTGTCTTGCCAGACATATGCTATCCATATTAATCATATTAATATGATTAATATAATATAATTAATATGATAATATTAATATTAATCATATTAACTCATGATCATTGGTACAAGTACTACCTACAAGCATTAGGATTCATGGCTATGAGTGGCCTGCAAAAGTTACAGAGAGTGAATTAGTATGTTTCTTTCTCAAGCAAAATGATTGTTGAACACTCACCACTTACAGAATACCCTTATTCTGAATGGGGCACATTTCGTACTATAATGTGCACAACACCTTCCTATGCAGGAAGAAGTTAGTTCCCCTCCTTGGTAGAAAGTCTCTCTTTAAGAAATCCTGTGGAGTGGCTGGCTCTCCTCTCTAAAACTGGCCCTGGGAAGTATCTGCTTTTTGCTTTGTTTTCAGTGTTTTATGCAACAATTGGTCTGGGAGCAAAGTGAAGCAGGAATGATGAAATATTCATGCAGACCCAAGACATTTGGTCCATGTACGCAATGCAAGGTGTATTTTTAGGGCTCTGATAGTAGACAGAGGGGTGCTGCATAGATGCTAAGCCTGTGGTTTACTGCTTAATGGGGATCAAGCTACAACCTATGAAGCTTTAGCCATTATTATTTAAAGACTAAATTATTGCTGATCCCTAGAGCCCAGAGACCTGAATCTACATGTAACTCCCTCCCGACTCCATTGATGGCTATTAAAATAGCCCTAAAGTAAATGCATTTGCATTTGTTACTATGGATGCTGCTCTCCCAGGAGACAACAAACAGAACACTTAAAACTCTTGAGTGAGCAGGGTGATTGACTGTCTAAATCCCCTTCTCTTTGCTTGCTGCCTGCCCACTTACACACAAAAGCACCAAAGGAAGCCAAGGTAGATTTCCAGGGAAGAGAAAGGAAAAACAGGAAAACCACAAGAAGTACATATTTTTTTTCTTTAAAAAGTATAAAGTGCTATTTGAATGTAAGGAATTTTTAGTATCAAATGGAAATAGGACTTTCCCCTCCAGGGTATCACTTCATTCTTAAAACAGTTAAACAAAACTCCTGTGAAATGGAAGTGTTATTACTTAGGACTTAGAAAACAGGAAAATAGGTTCCCCAGGCAGAACTGGCTGCTTAGTTTGCAACCATCAGTCAGCGAATCTGTTTGCTTCAGTGCATCCTAGGACACCATTTCAGTTTTCAGACCTAGGTAGTTAGGGTTCTTTTAGTCCATTTGTGCTGTGGTGGCCAAAATACTTGAGACTGGTTCATTTATAAGGGAAAGAAATCTCCCTTTCACACTTCTGGAAGCCGGGATGGTTCAGAGAGGACGTCTTCAGTGAGGGCTTCTCCCTGACTCTACACTTATGACTTCCAGCTTGTGTCCTTCTAGGGCAGGAAGCAAACACTTCTGGGGAGAAAGTAAAAACCAACCAACCAACCAACCAACCAACCAACCAACCAACCAACCAACCAAACAAACAAACAAACAAATAAACAACAGAAGAGTAGTCTGGCCTGCTAATACACTTCTTCACACAGTTCTCAGGGGTTCAGCTTAGTCAACACTAAGAATGTTCCCTCAGTATTATTGCACTGGCTTTTACTCCCCTCAGTGTTATCTCATTTTAGGCTCTCCTACAGGAAATTAGGAGAGTCCCGTATGTGCAAATTAAACCATAAAAGGCGTGTTCTCCTAACGGATCTTGCAGGATTTGTGTGCACGTTGATGGGTTTGCTCATCCTTTGTTTGGTGATGCTGGGAGGAGAAACCAAAGCTCCAGTCAAAGCCAGCAAGCACTTCCATTACCGAGTCACACTCCCAACCCTCCCCAAGCCTAACAGGGAATGTCACCTACATGTCCATGTAAAGTTTCCTGGAACATATGTACAACAGGACAGATGTTTAATGTTACTTTTTTTTCTTACTCTATTAATGTTGAAATAGGATCTGCTTGCACCAGTATGTTTTCCACATTAATGAGCTATATATTTCAAAGCAGAATTTAAGAAAGCTTAATTGATCTCTAAACCTGTGTGTAGTTGTTTCTGTAAGATCTTCCTTCCTTCGTTCCTTCCTTCCTCCCTTCCTTCCTTCTTTTCTTTCCATCTCCAACTCTCCTTACTATTGTTCCTGGTATGTTGACCTGTCTCAATGGTTGCTCTCACACATATGAGGACTTCCGCAGCACAAATTTGAGTTGATGGGTTGTTTGACAAAGAAAAAGAGAGAGCAAGTAGCTGAGAGGGGCTGGAGAGATGGGAATGGGTCTGGGAAGTGTTCGAGGTGGAGTCAAGGTGAATATGAGATCGCAATGTATTGAATAAAATTCTCAAAGAATTAGGAAAACTTAAAGACAGACAACATTGGTAGTTTCCATGAACATCAACGGTTGATGTTCTTAATGACACAATGTGCTTCAGTAGAGATTTCAGATAATCGTGAATGATAAGCAAAGATTTTTAAAAATATTAGGGAATTGGACTCCATGTGGATTCCTGATCTAGGCATCAATGTATTGAACTCCATTAGTTCCGTGCTTACACATGTTAATTTATAATGGCCATAGAATCGCCTTTTAAATATTACCTATTTTAGTGTTTGATTTTGGTAAGAACAAGCTTGTAAACTATGCTTTCCATATGTAGGTCTCGTTGAATTTGTAAGTTATTCAGACACTCAGAATATGGACTGTGGATTGGTAGTTTATTCTCACATACATTTCTCTTGAATCTGAATCCCCCGATGTTTCAGTAACATCATTATTATTTAGACCATCTTCTGAAGACTCTAGTGAGTGCCAAAATGCAATGGGATGCTCCATGAACTCTTACAGTTGGGTGGTTATATCACTCTACTTAGTGGTGTACTGTTTGGTAAAAACAAACTACATGTAGCACAATAGATCTTGGAAATTGCTGCACCATTGTGGTATTTGGCATGGCTTGTTTGTTCAGTATTACTGGTCATGTAGTTCCCTCTATTCTACTACTCTTCAAGTACAATTCCAAATGGCCCAAGCGCTGGCATCCGTCTTTCTATCTGAGTGCTTATTCTCACACTACTTCTCTCATGGCAAACCCTACTTGAGGTCACCTAGTGTTCCTTTGTTCAAGATTCTTTATTCTCACAGACTACACAAGCTCTTGTCTTTACCCAGGGTGCCATCTCTCACCCCACCCTGTTTCTGGGGTAGCACTTATTCAGCACTTTATTTGCTTGATTATGTGTTTAATATTTGACTCCCCATGCCTATTGTACGCTCAGTACGAGATGTTTGTGTCTATTATGTGGCCCTCTTGTATATCCATTTCCCACGGAGGACCAAGCATCTAGTTGGTGTTCACTCAGTATGTGTTAAATGAGGTGAACGGATGTCTTTCAGGCTGATTAAGTTGTGTTCCAGTGTTTTAGAACACACACACACATGTTCATTGCCATAGAGAAGCATGTTCATTGCTTGAAAGTTTCCATGATTCTTAAGAATTGTCCCACTATGCTTATATACTGATTTATATTTAAAGCAAAAGGACATACATGATATTTTAAATAGTGACTCTTGACCATTATGGAAGCTTGGACTTAAGAATAATGTCTGAGCTTGAAGGGGCTTGAGACCCCATATGAACAGCAATGCCAACCAACCAGAGCTTCTAGGTTCTAAGCCACTACCCAAAGACTATACATGGACTGACCCTGGACTCCAACCACATAGGTAGCAATGAATAGCCTAGTAAGAGCACCAGGGGACGGGGAAGCCCTTGGTCCTGCCAGGACTGAACCTCCAGTGAACATGATTGTTGGGGGAGGGGCGGTAAGGGGGGGGGGATGGGGAGGGAAACACCCATATAGAAGGGGAGGGAGATGTTGGCCTGGAGACCGGGAAAGGGAATAACAATTGAAATGTAAATAAGAAATAGCCAAGTTAATAAAGATGGAGTAAGAAAAAAAAAAAAAAAAAAGAAGAAGAATGTCTGATGCCCTCCAAAAACAAGGTCTGGTTAAGTCACCAAGGAGTTTTCCAGTGAAACAATTGTATACATTTTCATGAACGCTAGGCTAGCAGTGCAGACAATAACACAGAAACTCCCAGCATACAAGTTATCATTGCCCGAAGGTTGTTGGCAAACAGTTTTCCCCTGAACTGCTTAGAAATGTGCTGTTATTTCTTGGGTCAACAAAATATGCTGGACGTTTCATTTTTACAGACTGTCGTACTCTTAATGCTTCATTAATATATCCTTGAATGTTAATATTTAGTTTTATATTAAAGTACATATCAATTTTTGATGTAATTTTAGAAAAGAATTTATGATTGAGTTCTTGGAGAATTTATCTATGTAAACACTTCCCATAGGCATATTTGTCAGTGAATAGCCCTGGGTTTAAGGGTTTTGTTTCTCAGCTTGGTTGGAAACAGGAAAAGTGGTATAAGAAGTTTGCAAATAGCCTTAGAAACACTGAGGGGGAACCGTTTCAATAAGGTAATACATTGAATAGTCACCAGAAACCGTGATAATACATGAAGACATCTATAGACAAGAGATGTTTCCATGGATGAACTGGCAATGCCCCTATGTCCCTGCTCTGTACTGGAATACAGGTTTGACTTTCAAATCAAATGGGAAATGAATAAATTTATCAGTTGTTGATTAAACCAACTGATATGTTACTAGTGTACCACAGTCTTAAAAACAGTCTAGCCCTGAAGTTAGTGGCTTTCTATAGGCTTCTCCCTCAAGAGTTAAATTTATCCAGGTCAAAGCAAGAACATATTCTTGTCATATGTGCATTGATATTTTATCCCTCTTTTTTCTGAAGTTAAGAATATTAACATCGAAGACTGACTTTCAAGGTCTGTCCACAAAGTAATCTCTCCTCTCACAGGCATTGCTAACTAATGAATGAAAAAAAAGATCACCTACAGTTTTATTTCTCTTGGGAGAAGTTTGTGGATGAGAGAAGGATGTAGTCCTCTTATCTGTATCTATGAGTACAAATGCTTATATTATAAGTGAAACATAACTTTAATACTTAAGCCAGGAATTTGTATTTCTAAAATTGACATTTCATTAAAGCCCTTATTTTCTTTTGAAAGCCAACTATTTAATAATCCAGTTTTAGTCCTCTTTCTTCATAAACATTTGTGTCTGTGGGAACTTTGACAAGTAATATTAAAAGGTTATTTTGTCTGATGGTTGAATGAAACTCAAGGTTGATTTTAATACTATCATTATAAAATCATTTAAAGGATATTGTTTCCCTTTGTAATCTAATAAAACTAACCGCATTATTGGGACTGATTTCATTCGGCTTAACTTTACTACTGAAAAACTGCAGTGAATTACTGTCCTTGGATTTATTCAGTGGTTCTTCTACAGTAAGCTAAATTTGTATGGCATGTTAAACATGGCATTCATTAATTGACAGAATGCAAAGACTTGGATCACTCACAACCATCAGATCCAGTTAACTCTCCCAGCCTGTCATTACTTTGCAGAATGAAAGTTTTCAGGTTATGGAGTTCAGTTTGAGACCTTTATCTGCGAAAGTTTAATGGCTGACTCCAGTAACAGTGATTTATGTAGTGGTAAATATGATTACAGGGGAAGGACTGGTTTCTATTGATCTAACAGTAGAGTCGTGCAGATTAAGCTTGTATATCAGATCATCTACTCTCTGCACACATTTTGTTCCTAAAAGTGTTTTGCTGGTCTTAATACCCATTGAATAGAATCTAAAGAAAGGTTGTTTGACTGAAATTATGGGCAGGATTTTTCTTCCTCTACAGGGTCTGTATTATTATAAAGCAATAATCATAACATGGATATGCTTGTTCTCTTTCTACCCAGAAATATACATGTGGAAATATATTGATTTTGTGCTCTCTTATGTGAGTTTGAATTTCTGATAAAGGGAACTATTAAACTAGCATTTAATAAGGTTGTTCTGCAATGGAAGAAAGTGTGTGTAAAATACAACCCATCCTTGCTGTATCCAAGTGGGTGTTCCCAGAGCTGGGTAACTGGAGACATAGCGATCGAATTGTCCCCTCGTCCCCCATCACAACAGAGTTTGTTCCTCAGTAGATCTTTGCATTCTGGCATATATAGAATGGGGTCTGAAGAGTAGCCAATGATGGTGGACACAAGAACCACCGTGATGATAGCGTCTCCTGAGATTTGGGTGCCTCTCTCTCGGCTCCTCTGCCCTCCTTTACCCCCATGCATGTTGTGTGCATTCAACTGGGTTTTTTGGTTTCTGTGAACTAATTTGCGTAGAGATAAGTGAAGAGTTTAAGAGGGCAATTCTCCACATAAACATCTCCTTTTCCTTACTCTTCTGCAGATGCTGATTTGAAGAACTGCCCTGAAAACTGGTGAGTGGCTTGTACAGTGCCCAGTAAGGTGGTGGCATCTTGGACACTGTGTCTCCCTCTCTCTGATCCTCAGCTGCTTCCATCTGAAGCAATGTGGCTTTGCTCTTCCCTTGGGTTTCCTTTGACAGACTTGTTAAGGGCAGTGGAAGAAAAATCAGATAGGCGTGCGGATCGGTGCTATTACACATGTAAGGGGTTGAGCCTCTGCTGGACCTTTGAGTGTTACCCAGCAAATCCTTCCTGTCTCCCTGTCTGCCCCCCTTCTCATCTATCATGTGCTTTGCCTTGCATGTGCTGTCCCCTTCCTGAAATACTTTATAAAGGATTTTAAAGGTTTCTTTATAGATCAAGTCTAGTCATAAATTCAGGACTGATACCTCAGTTTACCAAACTTTATATTTAGCCTCTCTCTCATGCATCTCTCTCCCTGTCTCCCTTATTTCCAGTACAGTGAGGTGCTTTTTCTCTGCTGTCTTGGGGTGCCACAAGCAATGTTGTCATTAGGTTAGGTGTTACATTAGGTGTTTCCAAAGGCCAGGAGCATGCTTCTTGAATGGTTTCTTTGATCATTGTGTGACACATGGGCAACACTAGGCTGGATTGGCTAAATCAATAAGTGACTGTGAAAATGTCATCCACAGAATGCTTCCTGCTCGAGGAGCAAGTGCCCTCATCTTAAATTTTGTCGCAACGCCTTCCTGTTTATAACGATCACACTTTATTTTGAACACATCTGCAACACATCGATCGCATTAAAGAGCCAACAAATGGGAGAGTGAGGACTGAGGACATCGTTGAGATAACAGTTTTGCTTCCTTAGTTTCTGATAGGGTTGTAAAACATCTTCTAGAACATAGCTTTCCTTTTGAAAAGATATTCCAGGTTATAGGATTCCATAATAGCAGCAAATAATTCCGGCCACGGTTTATTAGCATCTGAAGGTTCATTAGCTTCCTTTGTGTTTCTCTCCCATTTTTATCACGTCTTTTAGTGTCACTGTCTCTTTTTGCCTCCTGACTATGGATATCTTCCAGATGAAATCTACAATCCTTTTAAGACCTTATTTTCACCAGCTACTTGCCAGCTGTTGAGACAACAGCTGACTTTTCTACTCTTGTGAAAGGGTGGAGCTCATGAGCTTGGTTCACAGCTGCCAAGAGCGCCTCATTCTGCTCCCTCACTGCCTTGGAAACCCAAGTTCCTTATTTGTAAAAATAGACCAGCTGCTCTCTGTTTTTAAACAGGTGATGGGGAACAGTTCTTCATAGACTAGTGAATTGTGAATAATCAGACGAATGATCGAGGTAGCTTGGTGGTAGCTGATAACTCGTATCAGATGTCAGTTGTGGCATTGCTCTGTTCCCACATATTAAGGACCACACATTGGTGCATTTTATTTAAAATTAAACCCACAAAGCTAAAGAGATGTCTGTTGATATGTGGGCAGGTTTGCTTGGTTTCATTGTACACCTCTATTTACATATGTATTTCATTTAGAACTTGACATCATTGACTTTAGTACATCTCGGTAGAATGCAGATTTTATTTTGTTTTATCCGATGTAAAAGAGACTTATGATTCCCTAACTAGAAATTTTATAGCTATAATTTAACCCATTTTATCATCCATTTTACAGGATAACATTACTTCTTCCTAAATGAGATTTTAGTGTATGTTTGTATGACTGCTAATGGTTCAAAATAGAAATTAGTCCTTTCGCTATTAATAGAATTACTAGTTATACAGCACCAACATTCATCATAGGCTTATGGGAAAGAAACACTTCATAGCCCAACACAAATAGAAAATGCTTACTAGACTAATATATTGCCTTCCAAACAATAATATATATGATAATGTAACAGCATGAGATTTCTTTTATACAAAAAAGACACTTAGATTTACTTACATATGTTTAAGCAAATTTCTTATGAAAATGTATTTTTCTGGTGTATGAGAAACAACCACTTTTTAATGCTAAATATTTCCAGCCATTACCTTGGCACATAGTTTTGAATTCTCAGAATATGTCAGGGACTAAGCTGCATTGTGAGGATACCATAGTGACCACAGCACATGAAAGATGTTCTGTGGCAGCTCAAGGATGCTTTCATAAATAGCCGTCTTGAGTGCTTTCCTAAAGGCACAACCAGATGCAGTTGTGTGATGATATGTGTTACACAATTCTATAAATATGTTTCATTCTTTTCTGGATGTTTAAGAGGCATTCAGTTTTTTTTTTTAACAAAGGAATTGTAAAGCTTGGGTAAATAAATGATCTGTTTCCATTGTGATGGAAATTAAAAATTACTCAAATGGTGATTCTCAGCTATTGTTACAATTTGAACTTACTGACTTTTTCCTCAGAATTATATTGGTGAACCCAATCATAGAATTAATTTGTGTATCATTTTATATATCTCAGTGTTTTATATTCTTCGCTTCAGATATAAAATGATCTAAATGCATTCTCGTAACACCAATATAATTCAGGTTTACAAATAATCATTATGTTTTCTTAGGTAATACAAAGGATTCCAAGGTCTGAATGAACACTAATATTTGTCAAGTCAGGAATGATGGCAGGACACTATATTACAATATTCATTGAATTTAGGTCTTATGTCTCCTTATAGCTGTGGAAAGCTAGAGTTCATGAATGATGACTGGTCCCCTACAATCTGAGCCCACGGAGTTTCTAATGGGGTCTTTTGTCTTTGAAGCTGCACTGGAGTTTCTCTCCATTTTGACCTCAATTCTCTCTTTACAGGATTCTATACAAAATCATTGAGCTAGTTGTTATGAGAACTGGGATGTCCATATTTATTTTTACTTTATATATTCGAGGTGTCTGTAAGATGAATTAGCAGGTAAAGGTGCTTGCAGCCAAGCCTGATGACTTGAGTTCAAGCCTTTGGAATCACAACCAGGAAGACAGCCAATGACTGCAAGTCACCCTCTGTCCATACTGGACTCTAGGACACATCTGTGCACACTTATATGCCCTGAACAAATAGCTGGTAAATGAATGCAATTTTGAAATCAAAATAAAGTATATAAGAAACATCAGCTCCCTCCCCGCAACTGTTTCCTAAATCAGAGACTCAATAAGAAAGGAACCAATGGCTACATATGTAGCAGAGGATGGCCTTGTTGGGCACCAATGAAAGGAGAAGCTCTTGGTCCTGCCGAGGCTCGACCCCTCGACCCCCAGTGTAGGGCAGCATCAGGGCAGAGAGGCAGGAAGGGGTGGGTGGATGGCTGGGGGAATACCCTCATAGAAGAGGTGGGAGAGGGAAAGGGGGTAACATTTAAAATGTAAATAAAAAAGTCCAATAAAAAGGCAAGAAAAAAAGAAAAGAACTAATGGTAGAAATCTTTCATTTTAAGGGAGTGTAAAATTGTTCTATACAAAGCAACCCGGTCTGACTGTGCTTTGGAGACGTATATGCTATGGACAGACTTCCATATGAAGATCATGGTCCCCTGGTTGAAAGCCCTTTGAATGGTTTGCTGTGTGAGCTCTCCTGTGTGTGCAGTACTCACTGAGCTGAATCATTCTTATTTGCCCGTTTCTGCGTCTTAGCAGTCAGAGCAAGTCTTGTTGAAGAGTAAAAAAAAATTTTTTTGTTGCTCTTATAGATTTTCAGATTACCTTCTAAAGCAGACTCATGTTGAGCTGTTGAAATGCTTCATTTCAGAGAGTCGCATGTGACCAGGCATGCCTTAAATTGAAAAGTTAAATTAAATTACTGCTTGTGTAACATTTCTTTCAAGCTCCGAATCTAATGTCTGTTACTTCCTAAGCACTCATCAGTGATTTTATTTCTACTGCCTTACTCCATTTATGGTTTCTTGAAGGTGGCTTAAGAAATATATTTCACTACTGTTTTGCAATCAGTTTGACTTCACAGAAAACGTTGAGGTAATAGTACACAATCAATTGTCTTTTGGCATAATTTGATAATTTATCAAAGCTTGGTATGGCATGATTTGTTTGTGAGCCCATCATACAAGGTATTTAAAATAGCTCTTAGCTACAGTATCAAGTCAAAAATCTTAAGTACTCTCTTTATTTGGACAACTTAAATTAGCTATTTCGTACCTGTCTAAAAATACTCTTTCTTCTCCGGGACACCAAGCCTTTTCTCATCTGAAAGCACACCTAATCAATTTCAAAGAGAAGAGAAAGAAAGCCTGAGCCTGTTTTGAACATTATTCCTCCCTGAAATGTTCTGAGGGTCGGAATTTATTTCACAGTTGCAGCTAAGCAGGCTTCTAGGCTGAAAGCAAGGGGATGAATAGTGTCTAAATCTACTTTAGAAGAGAGCTTGTTTATCGAGCGCCACCTCATTTTCTTTTATCTGTCACTGTGTAAATAATAGGTAGAATTTCTCGGTTCATTGTGTGGTACGTGCCCGGCATACAGCTTAGCATCGGCTAACTGTAGCAATTTTCATTCTTCCTCAGCTTTTCTATTTTATTCTCAGTTCCCTTGCCCATCTCATACCTTGGCTGTGGTATGATCCAAGCAGGACTCTCAGCAATTAGGTTCCCCATGTGTGTCTTCAAATTCACACAGTCATCCTGGACATGAAGGATGTTGCTTTTGGCATAAGATAGGGTGAAGTTTGTCACTGGGTAGAAATTGAACATTTTTGGAGCTTTGAATCTTTTGGGCAGCCAATAAATAAATAATTTATAAGATGTAATTGTATCTGAAGGCATTTATCAAAAATGCAAACATAGTAAGGAGTTCATGTGTTTCTGTCTTTTTGAAAAGGAAGTTCCGTAGTAAGCAGACTGTGGTTCTGTGCCGTCACCACGATCTTAAGAGACTGTTATCCTTGCCATCTCCTTTCTCATTAACATGCTTTCTGTGACTTTACCTCTCAACGTCATAGGGTGGCTTTTGGCGTGGCAGCTGTCTCCTGTGCATCCCATATTGCAGGAAGCAGGCAGAGCAGAGAGAAAAAGGGAATGTGTTTTCTGGCTGAATCAGCGCCTCCCAGGAAAATCTGTGCAACACTCAAAATGATTTTCCTGAACTTCCTAACACATACCAAATAGGAGAGGAGACTGGGTCTTCCTTTAGCTAAGGGTATTAGCCATTAAATAGCAAGAGTCCGAGGTGGGGAGCTGGGTTTGGGGGCAGTGGTATGGTCAGTTGGTTAGCAGCTGTGGTCTTTCTGTTCCGTGGGGTAAGATTAGCTCCGACTAACAGTCATTGTCATCACTTCTGCGCTTGATGAATACTAATCTGATTTCAGTTTCATCTCTCAGTTGAACAAAACAAGGTCATCCTCATCATTACTGTGTCGGGATTCAGAAAGTTAACTATGGTATGGCTGCCTTAAAATACCTGATTATTACGACGTGAAAACTACAAACATCTCTAGGAATTGCAGTTTATCTAGGTGTAACTTCTCCAGTAGATGATTCAGAGAGCAAGCAAGTTTAGAGACACAATAACCCAGTTTGGGCATGCACATTAGTTTCTTCCACACGGGCAATATGTTACTAATGTTGGAGTTCTTCAATGTAACGCCAAGAATATACTGATTCTAACATTTATTACCTTGGTCCCCAAGGACAATCAGAGCCACATATTCTTACAAAGGCTTAGTGTTCCTTTTTATAAGGTAGGAATATTAACAATGCTTTGTAGGGAACCTAGAGAGATAGTCTGCATGTGACGTGTTGGTAATATATCTGGCAGATCTCTATGAATATCGTTTTACCACTAACTGCTGTTACTACTGTAGAAATGGCCTTAGAAAAATCAGGTTTTTTTGCAAGCAGCATAACAGCAAAATCCCAAATCTCACAGGGGATATAACACACATTAGTATGTTCTGAAAGCATGTGTGCAGAATTACAAAGGGTGTGACTATGAAGGGGGGTTGCCACTCCCCTATGATTGGGAGTGGATGTGGTCAATATGCTCGTATGCTTTAGAGTTCAGGGGTACAGAATCATCTGGAGGTTGCTTTATACAGAAGCTTGTTTCTGGAATCTATTGACATAAGGACTGTGACCAGGTTGAGCTGATTAGAGAATAGACACGAGGTCTCTTGTGTGGTTTGGAGTTCTACCAGGTTAACAGCTGTGCTTGAAAAAAGAAATGTTTAGAGAGCTGTCATTCCAGGTGACCACAAAAAAAAAAATGCATGTTATTTGAAGATGTCCCTTCAGAAGACTGATAGTATCATTTCTGCCATGTTGTCTTTATTGGATTATTCAGGGTCTGGCTGGTGGAAGTAGAAGAGAACCCAAAAGTTAGCATTCCCAAGGAGAGTCCTGTGTCAGACATCTTGGAGACATACCAAGGTCCTCCTTCTGCACAATCTACAAGAATGAATGGAATAAGCCCCACTTAATTTGAACTTTTTACTGTAAATTACTTTGAAACTATACTCTAGCTGTTGTTAATCTGATATAGGCAGGAAGTTAAAGTCCTTATTGAAAAGTAGAGTATCAAGGTAGCTTTTAATCTTGTTGATCTTGGAAATGTACAAAGTCAAATCTAGAATTATTGCAAGTATTTTAACTTGAAAGGTTAATGTAGGTCTCGTGTTTTAACTTTTATTTTTATTTAAGTAAGTCTATTTTCCTAAAGTTTTGATAAAGAATAAGTTGCTCAGTTTTAAAATGTGTATTGCAGTACCAGCCATCAAGTCCATTTAAGTATGCATTAACTTTAAGAGTCTGTAACTATTTCTAAAGGTTAAAGGAAAGGAAGGCGCCATGTTACTTTTGTCACTAAATTTCTGAGAGTGTATCACTACATAATCACGATAAACACTTTCTCTGAAGATTTGAAACACAAAAGGGATTTTGATATATTAAACATTTTTAATACATCTGAAATGCCGAATTTATCATAAAGAAATATTTAAGAGTTTTTGTATGGCAGTCATTGACTCTCCTTAAGTTCTGTCTAGTGGTAAGGGCTGTAGCTATAATTCTGTTCAGATGTGAGTACCTCATTAATTTTTCAAATTGATCCCTGTTATTTATTTGGATGCCACAGCGTATCATCAGACGCAGTTAATAGCTCACTTGTTCACTCTGTGTCTTTGAAGTTTCCTGTTGGGAGTTCAGTTGTCTCAAAACTTCAAGTTAATTACCTTCTTGGATGGAGTCACTGGTAGTTTTGAGATAGTGTTTTTTTCTAATTTTTTTAAACAACCCTGATATTATAGCACCATGAGATTTATTTAAAAGACTAATTTAAAAAAAAGCAAAAGGAAATAATTATTTAGATAGTACTCACTTCTGCTCACTAAGTCCTTTATTTCTCTCTTTTTCCTCACTCTTAAAACACATTGGTTTGGAAAACATCCTGAATCCTGTTTTTTTTTATTATTATTATTATTATTATTATTATTATTGTTGTTGTTGTTGTTGTTGTTGTTGTTGCTGCTGTTGTTGTTGTTGTTGTTATCTGCCAGTTGGATCAAGTGATGTCATCTCAGAGCATCTTACAAGAATAGTTATCTCAGAAGTGATCTGAATAGCTAGGGTGAATTTACCTCTTCTCTCTGCACTTCTACTCAGAGGGAGGTGGGGACACCTTGTCTGAAACACTTTACACCTTGTTTTTCTTTTGCTCCTCACTTCAACTACAACCCCTTACCTTAGCTCATTTCTGTGAGCTTGCTTTGCAAATCATTGGAGAATCTCACCGAGTTCTCAAAATCTACCCGACCTTTAAACAGGGGGTCTATGGGTAATTATTTCTGGATGTTTGCCTAAAGGCCATTGGCAAAAGTTTTGTTCTTCCTCAGCAATTAAAAATTAACCTGCAAGAATTTTGCAGATGTAGAAAAATCATGCTAATGATTGTGACCCATGCACAAGGCTTTATTTTCCTTTTATCATGGAGCTGGGTATCCCAAACTACAGAGATTCGGTGTTTATTTGGTTCTCACTTTTGTATTTGTTCTATAAATAGCACATTCATTATCTGACTCTCTGACTGTCTCAAACCTCATGGGTGTTTACTCAGTCTACTCATTGGGGGTAAGTAGCTGGTGTTGTCTCTCCAGTGGTGCACATGATACTCATTTGCTGGGAAAAAAGACAGGAAAATCTTTGCACCAAAGATTTAATTCCAAGAGGGACTGTTGTCTCATTTCCAAATAGGTCAGGGAATATTTTGCGCTGTAGTTTCCCCATGGGTATTCATTAGAGCTTCCTGACTGGGCTACAGGCTTGAGAGCCAACAGAATGAAAAGCCTCGTTTTTGATGGTAAGACAGTGTTTCCATGCTCAGTTCACTCATATGTGTGTGCATTTTGATCGACTATGTACCTCCGGTCTTCCCAATCACTACCACATGGCTTACAGATTGCTCAGTATATTTCTGAGTATTTCCAAATCATTTTGTACTGTACAATTAAGGTGATGCTTGGAAATTTATCTTTAAATTTTTAAGTTTTACATCTATTAGTGTTGAACTAGTTGGTCTCCAAGGACTCTTGTAGCTCTAAATCGCTGTGGTTCTGCGACTGAATATTTTCTCTAAAACTAAGCTTAGAATTCGTTCTTAACCCGCCCGCCATGATTCAGAATGTAAGCAGCGTCTTTGTCAAAGTGTGACATAAACTATTGGGAGATATAATCAATATCAGTGGTTTTAAAAGGGAAGTTTTTCTGCTCTCAGCCCTTCCTGTCTTCACCACTGTTCCGCTTCATGGTATCCTTCGTTCCCAGCTTCAGATCATTTACATTCAGAGTCTTTACATGAATGTCCCACCCCACGAAGAAGTGTTGACTGCATAGCTTACCTATTCCTCCCATTTCTAAGAGGAGAGTCAGGCTGACCTTTGATATTTGTGAAACTAGAACCTTCTATACTGAAGGTTCACATATGTGCCCCCTAATGAGTGAGGTAAAAGTGCGCTCCTGTCTCCAGACCCAAAGTTCACATTTTATAAACCAGAAAACCCCAGTTTTTCTACGAAATAGTCCATCTATTTAATGCTACTTGTCAATATTTTAAGATTTGAATAAGAGAGGAATAGACAGGAAGAAAAGTGAGACGGAGAAGAGACACAGGGAGACACAGACACAGGGAGACAGGGAGAGACAGGGGGACACAGAGAGACACAGAGAGACAAGGAAACAAAGAAACAGGGAGACACAGGCATATACAGAGGGGAGAGTGAGGGGGGAGACCAGGAGGAAGAGAGCTCCTGTGAGAAGGCATGAGAACAAGAGAGAGAGAGAGAGAGACAGAGACAGAGACAGACAGAGACAGCCCACTGAAACTATTGCTCTACAAAATCTATATTCAGTCTTGAGCCACTGAATTGTTCTGTTGTACAGGTCCCGCCCCCTTGGGGATTTCCACTTACTCTGAACTACAGAGTTGTACAAGTGTGAACATGCCTGGAAACTATAATTATTCTTGGGTTTTGACAAAATATCCCTTAGTAGTTAAGCAGTCGCCACCATGCTTTTTAAGTCCGTGAATTTTTATCTCCCAAACCAACATCAGATTGACAGGCATCGAGAATTGATTTGATTTCCTGGTTCTCCACACTTTGAACTCTTTACACCTCCCACTCCCCAACTTGCAGGGTTTTGCTGTGAAACTCTATGTAGTCTGGAAACTCCATGGTCTGAAATTCATGATTTCACTGCCTCTGTCTCTTGGGTGAGGCGATTGTAGCAAGATACCGTCACCATCACGTCCAACAGGACTCTTCTGTTTTGCCAACCAGTCACACTTCATCCACGTAAATCACCCAATTTATCTATTCAATTTGCTCATTTGTTTTTTTTTGTTTGTTTTTAGGCTTCGTTACTGACCTTGCCCTATCCAAATGTATACCTCTGCATTACTGGCTTCCGTAATTATCTTTTAATTTCTGATCCTTCTTGATGTCCCAATATTCTGTGCTTTTTATATTCTGAAAGAATGGGATACATAATTTATGGAAAAGACGTCCCAATCATACAAAAATATAGTGACCTAGTGACCGACAAATTTTAAGATGAATTTAGGGACTGTTAGAATGACACCGTCTGTCACAGCTAACCCATTTGCCACTGGTTGCTATCCAAGTGTTGTCTCTCACATCTGTAAAATTCCCGAGGGAGAAAGTGCTCATGTTAACCAAGGCTGTCATGAAATAGCTCGTAGAAGTCCCATTATTTACAGCTGGGTATTTTAGAGTTTCTGGAATGATCCAGGTCATTTTTTCATTTAATCAATTATATTTGATTTCTGACGATGAAACACCTGGGGTAAAAACTCTATCAGGGAAAGGGGGTTTGGGCTTGGTTTGTTGTTGTTTGCATATATATATATATGCAAGGCAGCAAGTCATGGCAGCTGTGGTAGCGTGATGATGCTTACCTTGGTGGGAGGAAATGAGGGAGGAAGAAGAAGCTTCTGGGTCCCATTACCACTGCGAGGCCAGACCTCCAGCCATTGAGGCAATCCCTCCCCAGCTCTGCTCTCATCAACTGGCTTAGGATTCAGAAAATTCTCCACATAAAACTCTAGCACACCTATTTGATTTGATTTCTGAGTCTTTTATTTCAGAGACAACAGTGTCATAAATGATCCTAGCAGTTATCTTATTGAAACAAGGTGGGATTTAACTCCCTCGTTTTCCTGTTATACAGATCTGATAGGTTTGAAAAAGTTAGAATTATACTTGCTGATAACATTTTTTTTAAAAAAATTATATTCTGAGGGAGAGATGAAAATTGTTTTATTGTGTTTTTATGAAGGTCTGATCAACTCATTTATTTTTACATAAGCATTACTGTTATACAAAGGAATAGAGAAGGGAGAATTGCATGTTTTGATCACATGGATGGTAGACTAGTCTTTTAACTAAGAACTGTCACTCGTTCTCCCAGTACTATGCATTTCCTAATACTTCATTTGAACTAACCTGCAGTTCACGTAACCAAGACAACACGTAGCAAGCTGTACATATTCCTAGAACTGTGCAAATCATCACATAGTTAGTAAGTTGTTATAGAAGCTTTTAAAACTAGAATTTAAACCTTCTATTAGGGATTTGAAGACTTTGCACTCTTTTCCTTTGTCATAAGTTGAAAATGCAGTTGTCTGAATCAAACCACCCTGTGTTAATTCTTCAGACATTTCCTCAGCCTGGCATACCTTCAAGGATTAACTTTTGTTGTTGGATCTATTTTGTAAATCACTCAGTATTGTCCCGTGGATAGGAATAGTTTTTCCCTCTGCCCTGACTTTCTAACCCTGTCCTCGCTGTCCTTTAGGTGTTCACTGTCTTCACATGAGACAGCACAACCATTAATCTCAATATTTTATCTGTCTCTAAATGCTTTGAACGACCCTAGTATGTTAAACCCTCACTCTCAAAATGTGCACATCTTCTTTATTATTAGTAAGTTTGAGTATATCATTAAGATGTAATATTGTTGCTTGTCTCTTTTTTTTATTTTGTATTTATTATCTGTTTAACCGTCTTTCATGACGTGCTTGCTCAAAGACAAGTTTTGTCTTGTTTTGTTTTTTGTCTTTATTAACTTGAGTATTTCTTATTTACATTTCGATTATTATTCCCCTTCCTGGTTTTCCGGCCAACATCCCCCAACCCCTCCCCCTCCCCTTCTATACGGGCTTCCCTCCACATCCTCCCCCATTACCACCCTCCCCTCAACAATCACGTTCACTGGGGGTTCAGTCTTGGCAGGACCAAGGGCTTCCCCTTCCACTGGTGCTCTTACTAGGCTATTCATTGCTACCTATGAGGTTGGAGCCCAGGGTCAGTCCATGTATAGTCTTTGGGTAGTGGCTCAGTCCCTGGAAGCTCTGGTTGGTTGGCATTGTTGTACATATGGGGTCTTGAGCCCCTTCAAGCTCTTCCAGACCTTTCTCTGATTCCTTTAATGGGGGTCCCGTTCTCAGTTCAGTGGTTTGCTGCTGGCATTCGCCTATGTATTTGCTGTATTCTGGGTGTGTCTCTCAGGAGAGATCTACATCCGGTTCCTGTCGGCCTGCACTTCTTCGCTTCATCCATCTTGTCTAATTGGGTGGCTGTATATGTATGGGCCACATGTGGGGCAGGCTCTGAATGGGTGTTCCTTCAGCCTCTGTTCTAAACTTTGCCTCCCTATTCCCTGCCAAGGGTTTCCTTGTTCCCCTTTTAAAGTCTTAGCTGGGAGAGAATATAGTTACTACTATATTCCAGAACCGACATTTTTAGGAATCTGTAAGAGTTTTCTTCTTTGGGCATTAGTACTACAAATACCCATACTTTATTCTTTGCTCATGGGCCAATAAAAGTGTTTGGCATTTTCAGAATGTCATTTGACTCTTACATGATACATTTTCAAGAATGGACTTTATTCCTTTTGTATCAAGTATTAAGAATTTGTAAATAATAAATCAACATGAGAGCAATATTTTACTTTTGCTTAGCCAATGGTACATTTTATGTTAATTTTCCCACCCATTAAATATAACCTTGAAAGAAATTGAGTTTATACATTCTAAGGGGATACTGGGGATTTCAAAGTTGAACGTGTGAACGTTAAACATGCAAAGACAGCTAAAAGTTGGTGTATATTTGGCGGTTTGTTAGTTCATAGTTTCTCATTTTTGTTTTTGAATAAATAATTTGCCTTTGAAAAGCTAAATTCAATATTACTATTGCAAAGGGTCTAATGTTTTGACTCCCTCATTTCTTATGCTCGAGGTCTACATATAACACACACACACACACACACACACACACACACACACACGAACTTTAGCATTAATCAACACATGAAAATTTATAGTGCTCTATTTTCTAGTAGACCACGAAAGTGTCTTAAAAATATTAATGTATATTTCATAAAACCAATAACAGATTTTCTTGATAGCTCTTAGAAGCACATTCATTGTCAAATACATGCATTGCTTTTTTATTTCCCTTTGTCATATCTTGAATTCCTGTGGATTAAGATGTGGTATTTTTATTAAATCCATATTCCAAACTCGATCATGGACACATTCTCGTTCCTGTGACTAATGTTCTTGTAGTTCATGATAGATCACAATGTCAAGAAACTGATATTATTCCAACAGTTAACTCTATTAGACAAAAATCCTATTGCTTCCCACACTCAGGCAAAAGGGAGAAGATGACTAAAATCAATAGCTTGAGTATTTATGATTTTTTACCTAGTGCTGTGATTCATTGAATGTTTCAAACCATCTTTTGGTAACAAGCATATATGTTGTATATATAGATGAGCTATTATGCTCATGCAACATATCTATTTAAAAATTATTATGATTTTCTAGACAATACACATTTTAAAAAGCATAGTATGCTATGGATGGCACTTTTAGGGGAACAAAGACCTAGCATTAAAGTTTAATTTCCCCAAAATTTCAGAACATCTTTTAACCTTGAAGTAAAAGTCAATCAAAACATGATGTTATTACATTATAATCACTCCATATGAACCTTAAAATGAAAGATTATATCATCCATTTCCCCAAAACTGTAAACCATAGCATAATTAGGCTTGGTATTGAATTAATATAGCTAATTACACATCCTCTATCAGTTGGGTGTATCTCCAAACTGATTCATGCCATATATATGCCAATTACATCCAGTACTGGTATCTTCGCGCTGTGAATATAAGAAATCAAAATGAATGGCACGATAGTGTAAAGAAAGAAAGCCATTGCTACCAGAATTGGTTCGACTTCTTCCTGGTTGCAAGCAAACTGAACGGAGCACACTTTCCCTCTGGCTAGAGTTTTGCATGGTCTTCACAGTGTCTGTGTGGCCTGAAGCCCCATTGGGTTGAGAGACAGTTTCGTGTTCAGTTCTGAAATCTCCTGAAAATGCCTTACTGAAATGAGGAATTTGGGAATGTTTGCTTTGCATCTTACTGTACTGTTCTTTTCTTCTTTGGAAATTGTTCATATGCTAAAATACTACATTTGGTTGGAAATTCTATTATTCAGTGATGCAAATCAATGCAGACTCAAGTAGGCTTCCCAGGCCCAGCTGTGTGACATATTAGATTTCCATTTCCTATAGCTTCAAAAATCATTACTCTATGACTCAATTTAGGAAACATTTGAATAAATATTTGATATCTCAGACGATACTAGAGGCTTCAGAGACCTGCAAAGAAGTGTAAAAGCGAAACTTCAGATTTTAGTTGTATCTATGAGACATTTTATGATTGTGTCAAAGTATATGATAAACATAACATATACATTACCATATATGGTGACAAGCAGCAGAGAGCAGTATATTCTAGATAGTTTAAGATGGATTGGTGAATAAAAAAACACTAAGAATGCAAAAAGTGTGTGGAGTGTCTGAACCCCAGTGCTTTCATGATTTTATATTACTAAGCGATAAAACCAAGTGTAAAATGAACTATGCATTCTTTGCTGTCCTGTATTAAAACATTTAATCAAGACATCTTAAAATGAAGAAAATTGTATAAATCACCATTCTCTTTTTTAGTGGACGTTTATTACTTCCCATATTCATAAATAATAATGTATATCGAGACTTAAGACTGTAGTTGGCTTAGGAAGTTGAGGGTAACAGGGAGAACAGAATCTGACAATACACAGCGTGGCATTGAATATTACTTTGGAAACCTTGTGTCTTTATGCCTTTGGAAAAACTATTTAATGTTACCTTATTTCTATATTCATATATGAACATCAGAGTGCTTATACAAAGTTTAAATATATTGCACTAACAGTGTTTGGTAAAATGACTTGCCCAGTTTATACTTAGGCAAATACACATTTGACTGATAGGAACTCATACCTGTTTAGGAGCGTTCTAACACTAAACAATTAAACCATATTTTTACACATATTTAAGAGAAAGTCAATGATTTACTAAAGAGGTTTAAGAACTCAAACTATTGATATTTTGAAATCGCTTGTGTGTATGTATTTTGATTCTGAAAAAAAAAGGAAAATGGTTGAAAAATTATGATCAAATACAAGATAGAGCATGCTATTTCAGTATTGTATTTGCAAGGACGCCTAAAGCTACAAAAAGGGGAAAAAGGCGACATATCATTTTTTCAGAATTATTATTTAGAATAAGTTTTAAAAGTTGCAATGTTTGCCAAAGAATAAAACAAAGTACTTGAGGCAAACGGGGACACAAGTGAAAATCCAAAGCTTAAGAAACTGTTCTTTCAAACAGCCAAGTTCAGTCAGACCAGACATCGGCTCTCAGATGATGCTAGAGATGTTAGGGAAAGATCACACTACATTGGTAAAACAGAGATCAGAGACCGGATTGGAATAGTGTAGTTAGAAGTTTGTCACCCTATGTTGAGAGTGGTACCCTGGAATTCCAATGAAGGCTGTATTCAATATATAATAGCTAAAGCCATTTTTAGAGGTGCTACTGTTGTTAATTATTTCCATGCAGTGACTAATGTGCTTTATTTCATTATCAAAAATGTTAAGAATCTCACCGGCATCCTCTTATGGGATAAATGCACTCATTAGATACTGTTTTAAATACATTACGAAGTAATTTGCTATTCCCCCCCCCTTTTTTTTTGTAGACAAGAGTTATCTACGATGGAGTTATATTTCTTTTTCCCCTTTTTTATTGGGTAGTTTATGCATTTACATTTCAAATGTTACCCCTTTTCCCGGATCCCCCCTCTCCCATACCCTCTCCCTCTGCTTCTATGAGGATCCTTCCCCTCCCACCCATCCACTCCCACCTCAGCACCCTGGCATTCCCCTACACTGGGGAAAGGAGCCTTCACAGGACCAAGGTACAGCCATTTTTAATCGGTGTCGCACATGGCACGTGCTGTCTTTGACTACAGCATTACATTTTCCTTTCTTATACATTATGCATACATAGTACATCTATAATGCAGTTTGTGTGTCTTAATGTATTTCGTGTGAAATCCAGTAGGCTCGACGTCTGAATTTCTTCACTAGAAATCTGGTTCTCGGTAAATGCTATTTTCATCTCGTGTATGCTTCAGTTTTATCGGGAACAAGTACTAACCTCACTACCATGCTATTCTGTAGTGCAGCCATTTTTGTTAAGAAAAAATAAAATGGGCGGCATTTACTTTTACATTCTGCAAAGAGTGCATTAGTCATCCCCTTGTTCCGTCTTCAGCTAAACCGAGCTTCTGTGGGATGGCCGCCAGAATGCCTCTCTCTGGCTTCTCACCATCACCTTCCCTATTCTGGGCTCTGACCTGTACATCGTCACACTTGTTATTGAATTATAATGATCAGTGGTGAGGCATTTACCTTTAATAGAGAAAATAGAGTTGAAGACTTGGATTTCCTCCCTCTACTCTCACTTGAAACTACATATTTCTACCCTTTCTTCAGGGAATCAAAACCTCTTGTCTTTTTTTACTTTGACTAGAATGACTTACATAATTTTGTCTTTGATGGATTTATAGCTTTTGTTAGATTTTTTTTTAAAAAAAATCTGCTGAAAATCAATTATAAGAATTGTCTTTAAAACTTGAGCATTGCAGGGAAGATAGTCTATTCTAGTCAGCTAAAGTTTTAAGGAATGTTTAAATATAATCTAGCATTCAAAATCTTGAGCTGCAATCAAAATTAAGAGACCCAGCGATTGGGGCTTAATCCTTCTGATAATTATAATTGGCGATCAGTTATAGAGTAATTATCTTTAATAGAGTGGACTTGGGAAAACATTTTAAAACAACTAAGTCCGGTGTAATTGGAAAATTACCCATGCTTCTAAATCTGAGTCATTTGAGCAGCATTGTCAACGCTGTGGTTTCAACAAAAACCCTTACTTAAATATTGTGTACCGACACTGCCTGCGACATGCCTTTGTGACTAAGTCACTTAGTCATTTCATATTTTGGACATGAGGATTGTGGACGCTCACTTTCCAAATGAACAGGGAGCGTTTCTGGGATGAACAAAGTGGATGTAGATTGAGGTCCCAAGCAGCGCACAGACACCACAAAGAAGGCAAGAGCCAGGAGCAGACGGTGTATGTATTGGCTTCGCTGCTGTGCATAGAACACAGAAGGAAATGGAATGTCGGTTTCATGTGGGTTTTCTCAATCCTTGCAGGTTAATTGGTTAATCGTAACAGTTTCTAAATAAGTAGAAGTCATTTTTAGTACATTGTCCACATGCTTAGATGTTTGTGCGGTGTCTTTATGCCAGGAAAACGCTAGACTTTTAGGAAATTTTCACAGTGGTGGCAGGTGCTCTTAATATGGCCAGTATTAAAAACTAAACTGCTCCATACGTAATTGTAGTTGGTTTCTACCTTTGATTTTATTCAGCCTAATAACACGTCTTGCTCTATAGATAATTGTTGATGGTTGCAGACTCTGCTTTCATTCAATTAAGCCCGTAACCTTTTCAAGAAACTGCCTGGGAGAAAGCCAAGAATTCCAGTCAACTGATTTTTTTTCCCAGGGAGCTGAACTGAAATCATCTTAGCCTAGAAAATGTTCCATGTAGGCCACAGATGCGTTAATTAACCTTTTATTAAACTGCAGTCCCTACAGTCAGAATCACAGATAACCAAATGTAGTAAAGAATCCAAATCTTGATTTAGATTTTGTTCAGAGTAATTACACACTTGGAAAGATGTAATAAAGGAGGGCCTTTGAGAGGCTTGAATTCTGGAGGATCCTCTGTGCATCACATGGAAATTCATAGTCTTCTCTTCTTGTTTTCTTTTCCACACTTAGGCCCATTTATATTCAATAAAATTAATTCCAGGATGTGTTACATGAAGTTTTTCTTTCTGTGTCAAATTGTCAATCCGTGAAGGCAGCTATTGTGCACAGAAGGCATTAGGAAGTATGATCAAATTCACTATATCCTAATAAAATGGAAAATTATTATGTAGAGTCATGTACCTGACCTATGGTGAATAGAACAAGTACTGAAATTTTGCTTTCTTTTCTCTTTTTTATCTGTTGCATTCTCTAGAATGTGGAGAGAGAGGACACATTGTGCAGCAAGTACAGGGTATGTCTGGAAATAATACTCAGTTGCGTATAGAGTCTAAGTGCTATTATAAGCTAGAAGGGGCATGGCTGTAGATTTGGTTAATCATGCAGGTAAGAAAGGAGCCTCATAAATTCATGGCTATAGCCAGTCATTTGTATGCTTTTCACTATGGCAAAAAAGGATGGAAATTGCAGGTTCTTCCTATTTAAACGTAGAACGGTGGAGTTAAATCTTAGGGATTAAAATTAATGGTCATTTAGATGACAGGAACAGAGCTCACTTGGACTGTGTTTGTCTGACAGGTATGAGATTCTGCTATTGAGCCACGGCACCAAAAAAAGAGCAAACAAGGAAACGAACTCATTCATTTTGAGTATCGTTAGCAACCCCTAGGCTTGCATAACCTATCTGAGTTGGCTTTTTTTTCCCCTCCATCTTTATTAACTTGGATATTTCTTATTTACATTTCAATTGTTAGTCCCTTTCCTGGTTTCCATGCCAACATCCCCTAGCCCCTCCCCCTCCCCTTTTTTATGGGTGTTCCCCTCCCCATCCTCCCACCATTACCGCCCTCACCCCAACAATCACGTTCACTGGGGGTTCAGTCTTAGCAGGACCAAGGGCTTCCCCTTCCACTGGTGCTCTTACTAGGCTATTCATTGCTACCTATGAGGTTAGAGTCCAGGGTCAGTCCATGTACAGTCTTTGGGTAGTGGCTTAGTCCCTGGAAACTCTGCTTGGTTGGCATTGTTGTTCATATGGGGTCTCAAGCCCCTTCAAGCTCTTCCAGTCCTTTCTCTGATTCCTTCAACGGGGGTCCTATTCTCAGTTCAGTGGTTTGCTGCTGGCATTCGCCTCTGTATTTGCTGTATTCTGGGTGTGTCTCTCAGGGAGATCTACATCCGGCTCCTGTCTGCCTGCACTTCTTTGCTTCATCCATCTTGTCTAATTGGGTGGCTGTATATGTATGGGCCACATGTGGGGCAGGCTCTGAATGGGTGTTCCTTCTGTGTCTGTTTTAATCTTTGCCTCTCTATTCCCTACCAAGGGTATTCTTGTTCCCCTTTTAAAGAAGGAGTGAAGCATTCACATTTTGATCATCCGTCTTGAGTTTCATGTGTTCTGTGCATCTAGGGTAATTCGAGCATTTGGGCTAATATCCACTTATCAATGAGTTGGCTTTTATTATCTGTGTCTACTTGATTAATATTTCTGAATCTCTGAGAAAATAGAATCTCCCAAGGACAACTTTGATGAATCCTAGTAACAAATACTCGATTTGGAGAGGACAAACTTCCTTTTCTGCTGGTGACCTTTGTCATCGGATGCATGATTCAGATCCTTCCCCACATGGTTTTGATTCATGGACTTTTCTCTCCAATATGATGGGATTATCATGTAACTGATGCTTCTGGCTCTGCATTCTAAATTTTTTTTTAACTCCATGCTCTATTAAGAGGAGTTACTTTTTATGTCTTTGGTCTAATTAACAGTAAAGTAGTTAAGTACATGGGTCTTTGAACTCCAGAGAAGACTGTGGTGGATTTATTTTGTGTTGTAAACAGCCTCTAGTCTCTATGTGCAAAAAGTGTATAAAATAAAAGATTAAAAAAAATCCAACATCTTAAGTACTTTTCTAAGGGCATAAAAAATGAGATAACTGGCTAGCATCACTAGGTTGAAAATTTATGGTCTTATACAATGATGAATAACTGAAAGCATTGAACTGAGCTGGGTTTTTTTTTTTTTTTAGATAAAAGCATTACAACTTATCATGGAGGTCAGTTACTTCCAGAAAGTGGAAGACCCTGGCACAAAGAATAAGATAATGTGCTAAATTAGTTTCAGTTGATGACCTTTTGACTTTAGGGCCAATTTAAACATTAAAACTTACAGACTTTAAAAATTTGCATTTTGGAATATGTCTCTTCCTTCAACCTTGCAAAATGTATATTTCAATATATATAAATATTTCAGAAAAATTCCCTGCCTACTTTAAATTTAATATGAAATCCTGTCATGTTAATATTTATATTTATATTTTATATCTAATTAAAGTCTTTATGTATCCCTCAGGGGTTTATTCAGGCAGATACAACTTGATCAGGAACTCAACAGCGACTTAGTGACAATGGCGTGTTACAGACAGTGTCACACCATTTAAATATGGGTTTTTGCTGAAACCACAGTTTGTCTGGATGTACACAATAGCAAGAGGGCAGTTCTTGTTTTTAAGAAAAAAAACCATTCAATTTTACCATGATTTCTGTTGGCAATAAAGAGCTGTATTGTATATGCACTGACTCAATATTTCCTTACCAGATGTTTATGGGGAGCATTTGTGGGTTGGAAATAAATGTTTGTGTTTCTTCTTCCAGGTTTGTGAATTTCCATGGAGATTTCAGACATAACAGTATTTAGGAGTAGGAATGTGGAGCAAGTAATTTTCTAATTTTAATAATTTAGAGTTTAATATTACTTTCATTCTTCCAAATAAATTTTACAGCAGAAAGAGACATCTTTTTGATCTAAGTTTAAAAAGTACAATGCCTGCATGGATAAACCTTCTGTGTGTTTGTTGTTTAATAATAAGATCTTAGGAAGCTTGGTAAAGAGATTGTGTCACCTTTTTCATGATAAAAATGTCCTGGGATACTAATAATTTCATCTCAGCTTGATTTAATATTAATATTTTTTCTAAATTTTTGTACTATGATTCGCGTTGCTCATAAGGATACAGGGGCTTATTGTTACATCTGAGCTTGTCCCTGGGACTGATATGGTAGAAAGAGAGAAATCTGAAAGTTGGTCTCTGACCTCTAAACGTACATCATGGCATATAGACCTCCCCAATAAATAAGTAAACACAAAAGAGGTTTACGATAGGGAGACTAAAACAAGTTCTGTATCAATAAAATAACTCATTGTCCTAGGTGGAAAATTAAATAACTTACTGGAAGGTATTATTAATAATCTCTCCTATTTATAATATCAGTGCGTAATAAGTTGCTAGACTGTGTTAGGTATATTATTCCTGAGCATTTAACTTTCTTTTCTTAAGGAAGTTCACAGACATAGTTTAGCGGGACTAAAAACCTCACGTTCTAACACGTGTCTTCGTAGAGTAAGCCATAAAAGCAAGTGCTTGCCACACCCCTGCACCTTCACTGAGAGACTGGCTGAATTTCTGCATTTTTCTCGCAGAGTTAGGCTGCCCTGGATTTGATTCATTTGTACCATATGTTGGATTTCTCATTCTTCTTTTTATTTTAGTTAACCCAAATGCTGCCACTGGTACGGATTTTTTTCCCCCTAGGTTTAGGGAACATTTACGATGAGTGGATCTGGGTCAGCAGGATGCTTCCATTTTCATAACATCAGACTCAGAAATGTGAAAATGAAGGTTCTTCCTTTCCCTTTCTCTCGTTTTGGGTACCAACTCCTAAGTCCTTGAGAGCTTCTCAGCCAAAAGGCATAACTGCCACTTTCTCTAGATCCAAATTTCAATCTATGAATTATAGCAAAACACAGAACTTCCTCTCAGAATTGATACCTCCCTCCTCCGTCTTGCTGAATCATGAAACCACAAAGATAGGTACCTTGTTTATGTCCAGAGCCTAATGAAGTTTAAAAATTCCTTTGACGTGAGCTACTTCTTTGACGTGAATGTGATATTTGGATAAAGTTACTAATCTATCTTAGTTTCTTCTATCAATGGTGAATGTAAAATGTATTAAATGTCTACTCGCTGCTATAAATCTTAATTACGTTTAAACCGTGGAAAACAAATGATCAAGCTTTGTTTTTTTCAGCTAGAAAGTCACATTGTGAGAGTGCTTTTGAAATGGGGTAATTTTGTTAATTCGTTCACTATTTGCCCTTTAAACTTGGAGCTTTAAGGAGAGAAGAGAAAGTGATATGGTATCCACTCTTCCTTGAGTATTCAGACAGTATCTTGTTCAATTAAAAATTCTTGTTAGGTCAGACATAATGGATTCTTGTTGTTACTTTAGTATTTATTCAATGAAAGAGATCAATACTTTTGTCCCCGAGGGAGCTGCCGTGATAAGGGACTGTGCAGTAAGTCTCTCTGTTCATTACAAACTTTGGGCTGGCAGCTGGAGAGTATCTGCTGTATGTGTAATTTTAATTAAAGCACCAAGGCAGTATGGAAAGTCACACATTCTTTTCTCATCTGCTGTAGCAACATGCTTTCTTAGTAGCGTTTTGTATTCTCCTTCCTGTTTTATTAATGAATGCACCTTTATATTCTCCCTTCTTCCTTTTTACAAAAGGATGTTTAAAAAAGATTGGGAATAATCTGATTCTGATTTTGCTACATTTGACCACCATGCACTTGAACCCACTTGTTTCAGGGTAGAATAAGTTAAATTTTACTGTGGAATCTTGCAGACTGCCTGTACCAGATAGGCTAGAGAAATGATCATTCTTCATTATCCTCTTTGCCAAGTTTTAAATGTGTCTGTGCTTAAACTTAATGAAACTGATTTGTGATTTTTCTGAAGCACGGCATTAAATAAAGCCATAATAAAATCTACTTTGCTTTGTCGCCTCAGATACTTTCCAAATATGGCCTAATGCTTGCTTCAAGTAATACTGTCACTTGCAGAACAAGCTGTCAGATTCTACTAGCTCTAGATTTAGTTAGAACTTTTGTTTAAAAAAAATAAGCCAAGATGCAGGTTCCTACCTCCCTTCCGGCAAAACCTTACATGAACCATCACATTGAATCTCAAAGATGATTTATGAACTTGCCGCTTTAATTCATCTGAATAAAAGATTCAAATAAGTTGGTAGATTTGAAAGGTGACAGTAACCTTTATAAATCATTTAATTTTCTCTCTTGTTACACAGATGAAGAATCTGACACAAAGAAAAATTCAGTGGCATGTTCAAAGTTACACATCAACCTGATGCTCGAAAAACCTGTTCTTCCAACTTCTAGTTCCCGTTTCAGAATAGCATGTCAGAGAGAATTGTTCTGTGTAGAAGAAATAATGACTGCCCTAAGTTTATTTACGTAAGCAGGTTCACATTCACGTCCTAGCTTATTTAAGTGTTACCACTTAATAATACAAATAATTTAGAAGTATGTAGCTTTTTTAAAGAATCACTTTCAAAGTTATAATGTGTAAAGATTAAAAGTTTGAGATCCAGAAGTATGGCTTACAACTCGAAGCTAAATGTAGGACTGCACACTCTTGAGTACAAGGACATTGTCTACTTTTGTGTTTTGAGCGAGAGGAAAATTTACAGGTTCAAATACAGGATATTATTGCTGGAATAATTACATTCTATAGGGGTTAAGCTATTTCTGTTTATTTCTTTGGTTTACTTTTTGTTTTGTATATTTTTGAGAATACCACTGTGAGGAAATAAATACTCTAAAAGCAGTTAATAGTATTCACAGTGACTTAAAGTTAATACACTGTTTGTTTGAAATTAGACGTTCCTAGAGGGGGACCTTTATCCAATTACAAAGTTCTTCCTGTACTAGGCAAGGAGTGATCGTGACACTTCAGGCTACATTAGAAGGAAATGGTGCAAGATACAGGAGCGATGGCAGTTTTCAGGAAATTAATACTACCAAGACTGTGCTTCTGCTATTGATGCCAGGGGCAAGCCAGATATAAGTGCAGGGAACTAAGGGAAAAATGTCCTTAGACCTGCCTTTTATGGTAGCCAATACAGTACATAAGGAAGACTTGTCTTAGGAACGGGAGCCCTGTGCGTCCTTACCCAGCCTCAAGCACCTGATTTTCTTCTTACGATTCTCTTCATCATTTCCATCTGTGTCCTTTGTCCCATCAAGGGGCAAGGCCTAGAACTCAATGTTAGCGTCCTTGCCTAGCTTGTAGTTTCTATCAGCAGTGCCAAGGAAGGAAGAAAGAGAGGGGGAGGGAGGAGAAAAGGAGGGAGGGAGAGGAGAGAGAGAGAGAGAGAGAGAGAGAGAGAGAGAGAGAGAGAGGGAAGGAGAAGGAGAAGGGGGAAGAAGAAGAAGAAGAAGAAGAAGAAGAAGAAGAAGAAGAAGAAGAAGAAGAAGAAGAAGAAGAAGAAGAAGAAGAAGAAGAAGAAGAAGAAGAAGAAGAGGGGGAAGGACAAAGAAAACTATAATTGTATCAATATGTAGTATTTTTGGAAAACATGGACATGACCTAGTTAAGTTTTTCACATTGGACATTTATAAAGTGATATATTTGTGTAACACATGCATTCCTTACAAACCTGATTATACACCAAGGAAGAGAAGAGTAATAATACAGCATCTCTTGTTGTATTTTAATATCTTAAAAAGGGGGTTTTAGAATTATGTTTTATACCTTATTAAACCTGCAGGGGAAAGGACCTGAAATGATAGAAATAGATTTCAAATCCAGGTCTTCAGAGTCCTGGTCAGATTAGAAACACTCATGTCTTGTGACCAAGAAGATAAAAATAAGCCTGTGAGATTTGTACAAGCTCTATACCACTGCTCTGCACTGCTGTGTGCTACTGGGTCTGCTGAAGACATTGTTCTTCCAGTTTTGATGGAATGAGTGTTACTGTAGGTTTTTAAACATTGTTATTTTACAATTTTTTAAAAAAAACATTGGTATTTAAAAATGGTATTAGCAATATGATCACAATCTTCAAAGGAAAAATAAGTGTATTAAATTCCTGAGTTTTTTAGTTTCTAAAATACAAACTGTAATCTGTCCTGTGGTATATCCATGTGAATTAGTCCCATATAAGAACTGATGTAGCATTTATCAATGAACTTAAGTTTTACTATTATGAATAGAAGAATACTTCACTTTGGAACTCTGACCTAAGGTCTCAGGAGTTCAGAGATTGTTAACCTAACACAGACTATGTGCTTTTTTTCCTGATTGTTTTCAATGAACATCAGAAGCAGGAGTCTAGCCCACCTCAGAATCAATGTCTATGCAAGCTTCCTCAGAACTGGTATGGAGAACTATAACTTATCACCGGAAAAGGTAGACATTTTTCCCATATGTCATGAACCTTCTTAGTGTCCTCTTTGGCCACAAATGAAAAGAGACTCACCTTTAGGAAGGTCAGTGTCATCAGAGACATAAACCTTCCAGTTTTACCGGCTTGGTGTGCATTTTAAGAAAAAAGCAGCAACAGCAAAACTCTACAAACACATTCAGTTGCAAGTGGCAAGGTGTTTCTTGTTAGGTGTTTGATACGTATTGAGTGAGTTCACGGTTCCCTGCGATGATGGTTGCTGGGATGAAGAAAATCCGGTTCCTTCAATGGATTGAGACTGTATACATCAAGCACACCCATGGCAGGTGCCATGCTCAGCGGTGCTTGATCAACATAAAGTGATTCCATTACTTTTAGTTTCTTCTAGCTTTTTCCTCCTTTTGTTTGTTTTAAGAAAGGAAAAAAAGCATAGGGTAATGCATTGAGGACTGGGAAGGAGTTCAGGATGAGAAAAATTATAATCAAAATACACTGTATGAAATCTCCAAAGAATAAATCCGACACACACACACACACAGAGACACACACACAGACACACACACACAGACACACACACACACACACACACACACAGACACACACACAGACACACACACACACACACACAGACACACACACACAGACACACACACACACACACACACACACACACACAGACACACACACACAGACACACACACAGACACACACACACAGATGTTATCTGCAGATTATTGAAAATACTTGATTTTTCATAACTTATGGAAAACTTACAGGATACTAAAATATTTTATGTTGCCAGCTATGCTAATTAACTCATTTTAAAGCAGTGCTTCCAAAGAGTTATTCTTTTAAGGTATGGTTTATGATTCTCAGTTTAAAATTTAATGTATCCAAGTTTGGGATTTAATCGAAAACTGAAAAAAAAATTAATGGGAAAATCAGTATGTTCAGCTGTCGTAAGTTGAAAAGGAAGTGAGTCAATATCTCGCTTCTTAAGTGATATTAAAGAAATTGTAAGTTAAAACTGCATTGCTATAGCACAAATCCTTATATTTATGTGTGCTCTATAGTCTATATAAAAAAGTTACACAAAAAGCTTTGTTTAGCATTATTTCAAGTGAAAAAACTGCAGTTGTAATTTTTATTAGTAAGCCGTGCCTTTTTCTAATATTTTCATAGACACGATTTCATTTATTCTCCCCTGACCCCTGTAGGGATTCTACATTGTGATACTAACACAAGCCAATGCTAATTTTGCTGTTGCATTAGCAGAAGTAAAATCTAGAATCGAAAGCTAGCTTTTAAGTGACTATTGTATTGCTTGCCTTTTTTACTAATATGAAAGAAAAACAACATATAAAAGATGAGTTTTAGGACAGATGTGATTTAGCTCACAGTTTGAGAGAGAGTATAAGGCAGTGTTGACTGGAGAGGCTTAGTGTCGAAATGGCTTGGGCTTGGTGTTAAGAATGGTTTGGGTCCAAGGAAGCTGAACTGACTGGCTATTGAGAGGATTTCAGTCAAAAACACAGAACTTCAATGGCAAGCTGCTAGCTTACAACTCGTAAGTCTTACTGGGACCCTTGTGCAAAAGTTCCCATAATCCTCCCAATGTAGACACCAGGAGGGGAAAACGTGAGCCTACAAGGGAATAGTTCACAGTCAACCACTCCATTCGTATTCACATCGTCTTACCTTCAATTACTTTAATATTAAAAAAATACTCTTCATTTAAAGCAAAATTAATTGAGGTGATGTAGGGTCATGTCCTATTGAAGTGGTCCAGTTTCTGTTATACATGTATTTTGTTTAGATAGTAGTAACTTGAAGATACATGACATGTGCTTCAAAATAGTAGACGGTTCTCCAGAATGGTACAGTATCTCATTTGCCACGGGGACGTTGAGTAAGTTATTCACACAGTCTACATCTCGGTGTTCTCATCTGTAACTGAAGGAGAATGAAGGCCTCTGAGGAATATTTGAGAGCTTGGATGAGACCCCCCAAATAAATGCATTATATACGTTCAGGCTGTTCGCCGCCTTCTTCGTCACTGTTGTTTCTGATACAGACTCAGTACACATGTTGATCCACTCAGGACCAGATTTAATTCACTGTTGTGGAATTTAAGTGGTTTTGCCACAGAAAATAAATATTTAAGTAGGGCTGTTGTTATTCCTCCGAAACCCTCTTTCCCAAGGATCCTATTTGGAGGAAATTATGTAATAGAAGCTCTTTGCCCAGATGGCCAGAGCGAGCCACCGCTCTGACGTCTGTACTGAGTTTACAGAGAACAGGTCTCGGAGTGAGCATCAGAGTCAGTTTGCCCACAGCCTGAATGTATCTTCCTCTGCAGTGGTACAGAGATGGCTACCTGTTGGCAAATCCACTTTTATGGAGAGGTCAGGTGGTGAACTTTGTGACACTGAGAGAAAAGAGAGGTAACATTAGAAAACAGATGTAAAGTTTTATAAAATCTGTGGTAAATTTTTATTTACACCCCATCCTCTGCCCTCTAACATGTGGCTTACCAGAGGAGAAAGGCTTTAATTATCAACGCCGCCCACAGTAAAAATATTAAGAATGTCTAACTGCTGCTCTCGCTGGTAACTATATTTGCCCTCCCACCAAGGAATTTTTAATGCAAACCTTATTGTTGGTTTATGTTCCAAATTAATACTTTAGTACGTATTTCACAGATACTTCTTCCCACAATATCCTTTTTATCTGACCTTGTAAGAAAAAAGAGCATAGTAATTAATAGTGAAATTTTTTTCAATAAATAGCCTATGTCTTTATCATCCCAGTTACAATAAAAGAAGCTCGGGTGACCCTTTTGATTAAACAGTGACTGCACGTGACACATTAAATAATAGGGATTAAGAAGCCTTGGAGTGCAGGTGTAACAAGAACACAGGACAGAAGTTCAGGACTTTGAGTGGCTTTGGCAAGAAAAAGTAGACTCAAGTGGGGAAGTCAGAGAAATATTCGATGACAGAATCCTGGCATGGGGAGATTTTCCTTACCTTTCATCGTGGAGAACCTCTAAGAGTTTAATGAGCAAATATAAAAGTGATAAATGTTAACATTATGATATAAACCATGGAAGAGGCTTCCGTCTCCAGTATGCAGTTCAGGAGCTAGGTCCAAATTGTCTCCCATTAGTGGAAGACAAAATGGGAAGAATATGTTATGAGCTTTAAACCATGTTGGCTCCATGTTGAAAACATTCAAAGTTCTTACAAGACAGAATTTCCAGAAGGGCTGGGCACTGTGCTGTGCTCAGCAACTTAGACCCCTCATTACCAGCCAAGATCGCTTCAGAAAATGAATAACGGAATAACTCTATTTATCATAAAGTACGAGTTAACAACAGCATGTTTAATGCTCACAATGTGTCTTCTGCATTCATTTGGTTGGTTGGGTATTGGCCAGTTGCCCTGAAATGATACAGTTGGAATTTTTTTTTAAGCCTCTTAGGCTAGGAAGATGGTTTGACCCATTAAATACTGCCTTTCCAGAGGTCCTGAATTTGAGCTCAGGACCCATTTGAAAAAGCTGGGTTGCTGACCCCTTCTTTAAATACTAACACTAAGGTGGGAGTGGTTAGATAAGGGTGTACACTGGGTGGGTTTCAAGACAGGTAGATTCCTCAGACCATCAGGTTAGAGAGCTTAGCCTACTAGGGGAGTTACAGATCAGTGAGTCATCCTATCTCGAAGGAAAAAAAGAGAAAGGTACAGGAGGATGTCCTTTGGCTTGCAAATGCATGCTTAAACATGTGACCCTGATATATGTGTGCACCCTGCCACATGAACAGTACAAACTGATTTGTTTCTGGCATTGCTACTAACCACTTTGTGATCTAGAGCAATTGATTCCCTAATGTTTCTTTACTTCCTATCATTTCGTTAGGTAGTCAACTAAACTGCACTTCAGCCTTTAGATTGGTTCAGTGAACAGACACGGCCTGCTGCACTAACTCAGACTACAGACTGTTTTTGCAACAGAGTGGATATGGTATAACAGATTCCTCTGAGCTTGAAACACTCCATCCTACAAGAAACACTTTAAGCAGGAAGGTGGACAACTCAAAAGAGCTTCAGGAAGTCCCTGAATTTGACCAGATTCACTAGGCCCCTCTCTGCCAGAGTAGGCAGAAAAGTCAAGAGCTATTCCCAGGCAAGCCAAGCTGCAAAAAAGAGTCTAAGACCAGATTAGCTTCCTGGAAGAAAGTATATTCCAGCTCACTTGTGTGGAAGAGGTTTAGACCAATGCTATCACTTGGGATCTCCTGCCTGTTAAGCTACCTACAGGCTATGCAACGTAATCCAGGTTTCTACCTTTTGAGCACCTCACTCATAGTAATCCTAGTAAACTCATGCTTCCTCAAGTTGACCTTTGGTGGTGTCAGTTCTTTGGTTTGCCATTGGCTCCCTCTCTGTGATTAGTCGACATGTGTCTTCCATTACCCAAGGAAATTTTGACACACAATAGTTGGGGTGATTATTCTTTGTTAGAGACTATTTCCACCCACAATGCATTCACATTCCTGTCAGAGCAGCTCCATTCCCTTTTCCCTGTGAGCATAGTTGAAGGTAGGAGTCATACCTGTATCAAATTTGGAGAGCTTCAGGAGCTCAGGAAGTCATAGAACTTGTGCATTTAACCAATACAATGTCTTCCTCAGTAATAACAAAAAGCTCTCCCTTAGTGGGAGGGAAATATCCTAATGCATGTGAGAGATGTGAGGGCAGAAGGCTGTCTCTATTATTTTAGTAGGCTGTATGTGGATGCATTCATGTTGGTCAAAAAATAGGCTGCGTTTTACATATAACTGAAGGTAAGCATTGGACCACTTGTTATTTTTTGTTTCACATTCTCAGGGTCCTATTGTTTTCTGTGTTTTTTAAACATCTAAAATCGACTGCTTCAGAAGGAGCATGCATGTTTGGTTTACCGTAGCTGTCCGCAGTTCCCGTTGCTTCTCCTCTACACATTTCACTTATTTATATAATGTACCTGGTCCCTGTAGTCCCTTGAGTGGGAACACTGTCTAGACAGTTCAAGACTGGCCACTCAGTTACATTTTTTTTTATCTGAAACAAAAGTGATGTCTGTTGGCCTAAGGGGAGATCTTGTTGAATCTATTTGTTGTCTTAAAAGTAAAAGTAGAAAACCAAATAATGATTAAAGAAGTAGACATTTCTGAGTCAACTTTTATTGTTGTCTAAGCAGTACATCTGAGAGGCTGGAGACAGTCATTAGGGGAAAGACAGTGTGTGGGTTCTGGAGTTCGTGACACACTGTGCAGGTGAAAAGCTGAACACTGTGCGGAATGAGAAGTAGCTCCCTTGGGGCAGAGAGTGTTGGACAGAAGTAGATTATCCCAGTCAGAAAACCAATCCATTTAAATAGAGGCTGTGCTGCTGAAGAGAAAGAAGTGTATATTATACTATTCCTCAGCATCTGAACTGACGTCCTCAATGAAAAGGGCTCTTTCCCATCGTAGCTAAACTCTAGAGCTTCCTTGACAAACCTCTTTAGACGTATATCTTCCACAAGACCAGACATTTTCAAGCTATCTGCATAGCTTCTTACATTTGTCTATGTAACACTCTCAAAAGAAGTGATTTCTTTTCATTTGGGATGTGTTTACCTCCTTCAAACGTACATGAATGCCGCCAGCTTCTGCTCCCTATGGATTCAGTAAATTCCTATTTGTCGTTGCATTACAGAGTTTGGTCATATTTATCCTTTGTTCCCTATCTTGGCAGCAGAATGCTGCGTTCTGTACTTGGAATCTGCCCAGGTCTATGTAAGGAAGCACTTTACATCACAGATTTCAGAACCGGAGCTCTTTATTCACGAATCAGTTTAGTCAACTTGTATACATTCATAATGGAGCTTCCTCTTGTGTGGGATACCTGATTGCCTCACTAATACGATCCTGCCATTTTGTCTTTAAATCTGCGATAAATATTTATTAGCTCAAAAGCAGTTAAAATCTACGATAGTCTACATTTTATTTATTTTTCATCTTAACTATGAAAAACTTTAACTATTCTGCTTTTAATCATAAGTCTTAGGCATTATGATATGTATAGCTGTTCTATAAAATATGAATCGTATCTTAAGAATTCTAGTGTGTGAGTCAAACAGTTTATGACTTGAGAGAAATGGGGAACATTGGGTTATAAACCAATTTAAAATTGTATTTACTGATGCAGGAATTAAAGCATAGCAAATCATGTACCCCTACTTAAAAATACCTTTGTGCTACATTTAGGATATTTATTTTGTTAGTCTCTGGCTACCTACATGTAGAGTTTACAATTTGCACATCATATTTGCACCGATGATTTTAGAGTCAGGCAACTATGTTCATACTCTGAGTCTGCCACAGAATGAACATCCGGTTCTTTGTCAGTTAAATGGTTTGCATTTTTGAGCCTCAGGTCCTACATTTGTGAATGATACAACCTTGCCAATTCTGAGGGCCAGGGTCAGGTAATTGAGCCTTAGAACAGTTTTGAAGGATACAGGGAATTTCTGAGACTGCTCACCTCGCTGAAGGCACATAACATACTAAGTTCCTGGCACACTGCATGGCACAAACAGGTACGGCACGAATAACCATTATTTTGTTCTCCCTTTTTCTCTACTTATTCCACTTACTCATTGCATAAGTGTATACTTAAGCAACCCCTCTTTTAGCTAAAGTTTAATTCATTTTCTGTTGCTACAGTTAATGTGTTGGCATTAAACTGACTAGCATCACAGGGATTTAGTGGTAAGAATGCGAATATAGGAGTCTAGAGATCTTGTATCCTGCTGAGACTCATACCTTGACAGCTATGTTGTTCCATAGTATTTATTTGTAAAACTGGGTGGGTGATACATATCCTCTGTATAAAAAAATACTGGCGAGAGGATTAGATAAATGAACACATGTCAAAACGTTCAGCGTGATCTATAGCTTTAAATAGATTACTAAAATTAATGACCCTCCTGCTCATATTAGGCGAGACAATGTAAACACTGGAAGTAGGTGGGTACTTGAAAAGAATACATAACTGCTGGGTAAATTCCCCCGTGTGAGGCTTTGTGACGAAGGAGTTAGCAGTTTCTGTAGGGCTACTAGAAAATTAGCAGGATTGATCAAAGTAAAATCAGGTGATGTTTCCGCTAGGTCTGGATACAGCAACTGAAATCAACTATGACATATCTGATCCTTTCAGTTTTACAACTACTGTAGCTGAGTTTGGCTGGATACAGCTTTGGCATAAATCATGCTAATATTCAGAAGGAAGGTATTTTTCCTCTGCCTTTATTTTGCTCACCATCATGCTGCTAGCTAGCTAAGATATTAAGTCCCCTCCCCCTTCCCTCCCTCCCTCTCTCCCGCCCTCCCTTCCTCCCTCCCTCTGTCTTTTCCCCCCTACCTCCTTCCTCGTTCCCAGAAGAATTTCCCTTGAAATCAAACCCCTGGAGCACTGAACAAAAATAATTAAAAATCTACTGAGAAATTGCATTTTAGTTTTCCAAAATCACTAAAATGTTTCTTATGGTATTTCTGGTAGCCTTCAGTGTTGTAGACAAGGAACGTGGTATGTAACATACAAAATGTCTCAGGAATCACCAGAACAGTGTTTTTGGGTGGAAAGGAAACACTTTAGTATAAAGATTGAAGAATTATTTTTGTTATCTTTTGAGTGCATACATAAAGCAGAGAGGATAGGAGCGCGTTACAGTAAACAGATCCGATTGTGAGTTTTGTAGGTTTTGCGTGTAGTCATGCCAGCTTTTAATTCACAACAAAACTCCTTGAGAAATAAAACCCTTGTGTGGATATAATTTAATGCGTTAAGTATGGTGTTGCTCTGTGCCTGTTCATAATCATAAAAGAAAAATATTTCAGACTTCAGCAGATTGGTTCTGTCTAGACTGGTTTTAGGGAGAATATTGCATTATGTGATAATGGACGCTGTATTTAAGCTTTCGGGGCAGCTGCGTCATAGTTTAGACTCTGCTTTGAAGGCGAAAGGTATCCCTACCAAAACTTTCTTCCCTTGTGTATCCATAACTAACCATCCATTGTGTTCCTGAATGCTAGTTTGTTTTGCGTCTGTTAGATGGGGATTCAGGCTTTTGCAGGAGAGGTCAATGTCTCCTAACATCCAGCTGCCTTCCCATTTAAAGCACATTGCCTGAACAACTTAGACAAGAGAGCAACAGACGTTTCCTTTTGTCAAGGAAAATATCTTTACACCGATGATGTTTGAAATCAGGCCAGAGATATTAGCACTCTCTCCATGTAGCAGGTAAAGTCGGACTTCATGACATCTAAAACTATGTGGGTAGTTTGGACTGTTTTTGGCTGACAGGGTCACTCGTAGCTCGATTGTCCTGTTTGTTCATCCACTTACTTTTCTGTTTGGGGACATTGTTTCTGATGGTGATTTCTCTTTCTTTGTTATCTCTCCACTGCAGTGTTCTCATTTTAAAGTTTTCTCTAGTCCCTTATCCCTTCACCTCTTACCCAGAGCTCACGACAGAATCACTTGGATTCGGGCAATTAAAGGTCAGTGGTCTTACACCGATGTGCCACAAATGACTCTGGTGGTGCTATTTTATCTCCTAGATCTACTCTCCTCCTCGGTAATGTAAGAATAAGGGCGTGTTCCAACCACTTCATAGGTAGAGAAATTTATTGATGTTTTAAGGTCTGGTGTACTAATTCACATGAGGAGATTCTAAGAACTACAAACTATACTTGGGGGATTGAGAGTGATGTATTTATTCTCTGATCTTGGTATTCAGTATTTATAGAGAAAAATAATAATTCAGTTTATATGTCTGTCAAGTAAAGTTAAAGGATTTTAGGTTTTTTTTTGTTTGTTTGTTTTGTTTGTTGTTTTTTGATATGACAGAAGTAAAGAGTTTTTTTGCTGTTTTGTTTTTTGCTTTTTGGGTGTTTTGTTTTGTTTTGTTTTTGAAGTACTGTCTCATTCTTAGGACCAGGATTTAACTGTGTGGTCTGTTTGGTCAGAACTTGCTGATCTCTTGCCTCAGCCTCTGGAGGGCTGGCATTGTCCCACTTGTCTGCTATGTCGTCTTTTCATTCCCCGTGTTATTTAGTCAGTTGCTGGTATAGATAACATCTTTGATACCACTCATTTAAAATTGCTTTTAGAAAATAATAGCTTTTTATTATCTGAGGCTGATTTTTCATGGGAAAACTACTTCAAAGAAGATTCACTTTCTAAATTTGAAAACTGTTAATATTTAATGACTCTAAGTGTATCGTGTTGCTTTTTAAAAGGGAACAGATAATTAGCCACTGAAATTGAAGCAATGATGCACATTTTAATAAGATTTTAGAATCAACTTGTGTCTATCCAAAAGAGATATAACTTCAGTCGGCTTTAGTCACTCACTAGCATTCTTTGGGGCAGTTATAGCCATGAGTGCAAACCTTGTGGGTGTTGTCTGCAAAATAAGTTTTGTATAGACGAAGAGGTGCAGCACCAAATGCAATACCCTTTTTTAATGAAACATATTCATAGATAGGAAAATATAGAAAACTATCATATACTTTATAATTGATATTATTTGTATGTACAGCTTCAAGTTATTGTTGATGTTACTCTTATATCTCCATGTATAAATATACAATGTCACAAATCAGCACAGTTTATTGTATGATAAAATGTTACTCTTTTTCTTTTTAAAAAGTAGAACTGGTTGAATTATATTGCCTCTGGGTGTATTGTTCTAATGACCAAAAAATATATTCAAATCTAGTGTTGGGTTTTTGTTTGTTTTTTGTTTTTTGTTTTTTGTTTTTTTTAATCTTTGTCCATTGGTGTTGTTTTCCTGTTGACTCTTCAGTTTGAATTGGTGGTGAATCAGGCAGCATGTCTCAGATCCAACCTTTCCGTACTTTAAGAGTAAATTCTCACATATAAGATTCTATTCTTCGAAAAGAGATTACATATAGGGGGAATATCCTGTAGGAATAGAGTAGAAATTATTAATCATGAAGGACAGCCTTGAGGACTTGTTTTCTAGATGAAGCTTAAGGTATAGAAATGGGTGTATAAAATAGAGCAATATTTAAAGTCTGAATCATCTGGCTGAGATATTTCTTTTCTTTGACCCCTTCTGAATGCCGTAAGGCCATGGAAGCAAATTCCAGAGAGAACAGAGTGAGATAAATAGTTTGTTCTCTGTTTCTCAATGCTAGCTTACCTGTGCTATACCTTTGTTCTCCCGAGTTCCTCTGTACAGGGTGGTGTTAGGCAGAACCGTGACATTGAGCCAATAAATTATTTTCATCTGGCTATGTTATGTAAGGATAGCAGGTCTTGTTAAGGTTTCGAAGGTCTTTGTGTCGTCAGCCTTGATACCGCGCTCACCAGTGTGTATCTTCTCTCCTACACATTTTGCTTTTCTGTACAGGTCAAGAACTTGTCTCTTAGTTTCTGGATTGCTTACTTCTAGTGTTTATATCCAACCCAAATTTTATTTTGTCATTCCAACATTTAAGCTCCATGAGCATTGCTTTTCTATAAGAAAATTTATAATAAAAAATAATAAATAATAACCTTATCGCTTCTGTCTCATTGAGATGGTAGAGAGTTCTCTGTCTTGACGATACAGAGTAGTGGATTTTTTCCTACCCATTGACCCTTAAGTATAGTTCCTGATGTTGGGGTGACCCTCCAACCATAAAATTACTTTTGTTGCTACTTCATAACTGTAACATTGCTACTGCTACGAATCGCAATATAAGTATATTTTCTGATGGTCTTAGGTGACCCTGTAAAAGGGCTGTTCGACTCAAAAGGGTTGAGAACCACTCATCCTGAGAAAAGACTTCATGGCTAGTGTATTAGTTACTCTCTTGATGCTGCAACAAAAGGACTGACAATGGTAACATACAGAAGGGAATTTGAGGGGGCTCAGGGTTTGAGTTTACCACAATTCATCATGCCTTGGGAAGCTTCAAGTCTGACTGATTAGCCAACTAGTCATACTGCACCTGCAGTTAGGAAACAGAGAGAGTTGAATGTGGACACTCCACTTGTCCTCTTCTCTTCATTCCACCTGGGAACCCAGCCCAGGGCACATTGCTGCCATGTTCATGGTGGATCTTAACTGCTCAGTTCAGCCACCCTGGAAATACCGCGAATAAACATGCCAGAGATAAAGCTCCTGGGAAATTTGGAGATTGTAAGTCTGATCAGCCTAAAATGAATAGTAACCATCTTTGCTCCTCTGTAAAGGATACCAGTATGTGAGAATAGACGTCTTCCTAAAGGACTGGTAGTGGGTATAGCATTTTCCAACAAATAGACTTGAAAACTGTGATTAATGGCTACTTTCACAAAACCAAATTTAGATCCTTATAATGAGGATACATTTTATAGTACATTTTAAATCAACATTTGACTATTTGTTTATTGATTTGTAACCATTCAATACAAACATATATATATATACACATACACATATATATTATATGAAATCTATCAACATCATCTGTCAGTGTATCATCTAATTATCATCTTATTATCTATTCATTTAACACATAGAAGACTGCACTTTGTGAATATGACCCTAAAACCATGATTATTCATGTCATTCACGGTTAGTTATAGCTTGGAAAGATTAAAAGACTACTATGCTCTCCTCACACTCTTTCACAGATAACCAACACCTGCGTGCATGCTTTACTTGAATTTAAGAGAACCCATTTCTTCTTTGCATCCAGGAATTGACGGCTAGAGATGGGTTGCCATTAAAATGGACTTAAGAACTGAATATTTTGTTTGTTTTCGTTTTGTTTGTTGTTGTTTGGGATTTGGAAGAGACTTCTCACAGCAGACATTCTATCCTCTGGCTTTTACAGTTTCTTATTTTGTCTTCCACGATACTCCCTGAGCCTTAAGTATAGGGCTTCTGTTGTCAATGTTTCTATTGGCACTGGACACCCTCACCCTATAGCCAGTTGCTGTCTGTATGCTGACTAGCTGTGGCTTTCTGCAGTGGTATCTGTCTGCTAAGAAAAGAAGGTTCTTCACTAAAGGATTATGCCTCTATTTGCCCATGGGTGAAGGATTAGCATTTAAGATGCAGACAGAAATTTTATTAGTTTAGGAAACTAGAAGTGGTAGGTTCTCCTCAAGGAACCATGGCCTCACCAGCCATGAGCTTAAGTTTACACTACCAGGCATGAATTCACCTGTGCTTGGTTAAGGTGTTAAATCCAATTAGGTAGCTGTTGGCTAGCCCCAGGTTATCTGTGTTACTATTGTACCTTTCAGAATATCTTTCCGTTCTGGTCATTGTTGTGGTTCATAGGCCTCCATCTTGGTTGCTTTTCTTCCTTGGCAGCTTGCGTGAGTCCTTCGGATATCGCGAGGGAGTCTGTCCTCAAGGAGCACCTTTTCTTTAGATCCATACCAATTCCTCTAAGTCTTGTGTCTCAAGAGCATGGTTTCTTCAACAGTGGGATCTTAAGCTCCTTCTCTGGATGGCAACCAAGGCCAACAGCAATTGCCTGTATTGTTTTGGAGGTCTCTGGGAATCCCACTACACTGACAACTGAAAGGAAGGTTTCCCATGCTTGACATCAGTTGAGGTTCATAGATAGTCTGTGGTTTGACGGGTCGAACATTGCCTCAGCAGGTAGTGTCATATATGTAGTCTTCTATTTAACTTTACATAAATATAAATTAATTTCGTTCCTCATCTTTTTCTTTTCCTTTCAAGCATGTTAAGAGAGAAGGCAGTGCATCTGGGAGTAGCTCGAAGGAGAAGTGGTGGGAAAATGACCAAAAACTATTGTAAGAAATTCTCAAAGAATTAATAAAACATGTTATTAATAAAAGAACTGAGCTTTTCCCAGGGCTTTATCTCAATATGGTTTAAGAATAGATGGTCAGGTTCTTCATTTCTGATAGTTTTCTCTTTTTTCTTTGCTGCCTGGCTTCTTTATACCATCTAAGCGTTTGCTCTCCTGTTGTCAGCCTTTGTGAGATTTGCCCTGTCAGGCCTAATGATCACAATACCTTACTTTCTTTACTCGTCAGAAAAGAGGGACAGTGACCTTCATATCAGCAACTAATTTTCAAAAATGGTAGAGCATAGATTTTCAATTCTCCAAAGTACAGCAAAGATTATCCCTGAATGTTTCAACCTTGACTGAATTTTCAAGTATAAAAGAAAGCCACAGTATTTTTACAATTTTTGAATTTCTATGAGCTTAAAAAAGTTTCAGATGCCGAAGCCTTAAATTTATCCTCAGGTCTCTTCCCTTATTTTATTGGTACTCAAAGGTCTGGAATAGTTTACCCAATACCAAGTGGACTACTATAATTATATCATTGCCTTTAGGTTTAGGTCCAAAATTGGGACGACCATACTATGCCTTAATCTCACTTTACCTTGAACTGATCCATAGTCAGGAGTCCACATTCCAGTGCATTTATTTTGGTAATCTTGCAGCTATGTAACCTTGCCAGCTTATATTTGCAATCACAAGGTTGTCTCCTTGTCCTGGGACCTCAGAATATAATTGACTCAGTGTATTCTGAACTTTTATCCTTGAAGACGTAACCTGTCCAGACCAATTTGTTTTCATACCTTTATCACTATGTGAATGGATACTTATAGTCTTAACTTCAAGACTCCTACAAACAGCTGCTCAAATATGTAGTATGTTTCTGTCATAAGACATCTCCACAAATTAGTGTCACATTGTAACACAATCATGGGGAAGCATACAGCCAACTTCCTTAACCACCAAGACCACTAACTTCCTGTCTGAAATATTAGCAAAGGGCGTTTCTGCCAACTTAGGACAACTTCTACAAGAACCAAAAGTCAGTTGCTTGTTTTATCTTTATCTACCATAACTAATAATGTCTGCACCCCTAGATACATAATTGAGACCAACTATAAGTGATAAAACCTTAACAAAAGCTTTGCATCTACCAAAATATATTTCTTATCTTTTGTCTAAAAACATGAGTAGTTTTCTAATCAGTGTTTTTAATCACTCAAGAAATTTCAATATAATAGTTTAAGAATGTAGTTTGGTTTAAGTTTGTGCAGAAATTCTAAAAACTTTGTTGAGCATTGTTAAGCTCTATTTATCTAGTTCTGAGTGCACTAATTGATAAAAATGGAAGTAAGGAAGAAGTCATGCTATTATAAGCTGTTAAATACACTGTTTATATTTCCTACTTCCTTGCTTTCATTTCACTTCTTCTGTATCTTTCATTTCATTCAGTTCTCCTGCACTTAGGCCGTCCCTATTTTCCCATGTATCATACTAATGGCTTTGATTAACCTTTTCATATGAACTTGCCTAAGCATCTTAATATTTAAAAATGTGTTTACGACGTGGCTGGCCGTAGCTTTTGGGTGTGGCTTTGGGAAACAAAAGAAAGATGACTTACTCACTTACTCAAGGTCAAAAAGAGTTGACCTTGGGCTTACTTAGTATAAGACTCTACTATAAAATTACCAGCTGGTATTTTACAAATTAAAGAATCAGATCTCTAAATGGTAATTACAGCAGAAGTTTTGACATTTGTAAAACTTTTAAAAATTTACAGATTTAGCTTACTAAGTAAATTTGCAACATCTTTATTTCCAAATGGTAGAGCTTATGTAGAAAGCTTTAGATTTCAGTCCGGGACACTGCCTTTAGCTTCAAGATTCACATACACACATATATATGTATATGTATGTATGTATGTGTGTATGTATTTGTATGTGCATGTGCATATGCATAATGTATTTATTCATAGATGTATGAATGAGACACGAGAAGAGATATGCATACCTGGTACGATTTGTGGGAGAGCAGATATACTTCATGGTTTTTCCTTAGGTTAAACCTGAGAAAATACCTTTTTTGATGTTTCCACCTCAACTGTTTGTTTGTTTTCTTTTCCAAGGCCCTACACTTAAGTTAAGGAACAAGTGACAGGATCATTTATCACGTGTTTAAACCTTCACTGAGCAGAGGCGCTTTACAGGATTCTTCTGCAAATCCCATTGTCCATGATCTCAGAGCTCTTTGTCTCCCCTGCTGAACTGTATGCCCCAGGGTATTGGATTATGACAGTTATCCATTGTTTTCAGTATAGAAAAATAACTTTAAAAAGGTTCTAATAGGGGTTTTAATAGGGGTTATGCAGACATACTCAATTTTGTCCAAGAGTTTGCCTCTGTGGCGTGGTTATTGCATTTTGTGAATGTAACTTTAGTTAGCGTGATGCTAATTAAAATAGAGGGAAAACTAGGCCTTCTAAAAGAATAATTTCTAAAAACTCTCCTGTCATTACTTGTTACTTGGGACTTAGGCTTTCACTTTTCCTCTGCCCCTTTCTCCACATCTTCCCTTCCCCTCTTTCCATTTTTCTCCCTCCCTCCCATCCATCCTCCTCTTCCGTCCCGTTCCACCTTCAAACTTCTCTCTCACTCTTCCGCTTCCTGCTTCCTTTGTCTTCTGTAGCTCACACATAAGAAAATGATAGAATGTTTAGTTCGCACACAGTTCTTTAAATCACAAGTCTGGAACTCAAATATACTAAAACACTTTGATTTATTTGGCTACAGAGGTTTTTTTTTTTTTTTTTGTAAATTGTTTGTGTTTTCTGGGCATTGGAATGTAGTGTAAATATGAAAATTTGAATCTTGATTTATAGTTTTGGCTCTGTTGTTAGAAACCATAGAATATTGTACATGATTTACAATGGCAACTTATGCCAATCTTAGGAAACTGCATACATTTATAGCGTGAAAATGGAATTTAAAGCTCTCTGTTTAAGATTTTTTGCCTGGCTATGAAAACGAGTTTCCCTTAACTGAGATGTTTTCCATGAATTCTTATTTCTTGCAGACATTATAATTGTCTGGTAGCAAAACTTAAATTTTGTTGAATAGAAAATATTGAAGTATTTTAAGATAGTGAGAGATGTCATTAAGTGAAAAGAAAATGTCTGTTTGACCTTAAATTGTATCCGTGTATCTGAAGCAAATTAACAAATTACATATAATTACCTAGCAATTGGGAGACTGAAGTAAGATAGTGATTCAGTTTTATATGATTTCTTCCTTCCTCATGGAAGCCTTATGGGTTTCATGAATTCAGCACCTTATTTAATTTATAAATATGTTGTTTCTTGACATTCTTTGTGTGTCATAAAAAGGAAGAGGACAAGACTGTAATTTCAATATTCCCTCCTGCCCATAATTCCCTTATTCAGAATTTGGGAACAGTATTTCAAAACCAGGAAATCTATTGCTGTTTGTAACATTCAGTAGTTTTATACATATTTTCTTTTTACTCTTTTTGTTTTCTTTATCTGCGTCTTACGCTCACCTCCTCCTTCTAATTTTAAGGGTTTGTTTGTTCTTGACAAATAAGGAGCTCTGTTTGCTTTGGCAGTCATAAAGATTGTAGACCTGACTCATTTTATAAGAAACAAAACACCAGCAGTGAATACATTCCACATGGTGGATTTGTTTAGTACGCAAGAGACTATGCTCCTTGAACTTGGGTAAGCTACTGTTTTCCACGACCGTACAAATTATTCCTAATGGCCTCCAACGGTGACTGCTTGGAGATAGACGCTCCTTGCTGTATACTGTCTAGTTTAAAGGGTTTTGTATGGAACACCTTGGTCTGAAGCCTAAAGTATTCCTCCTATCTCAGGGACATCTCTCCTATCACTAAGGTATTTTTATTTCACACACACACACACACACAAAATAGTTTTATTGAATCTTTTTGGAGATTTTAGACTGTGCTACAGAAGATCAAGTTAACAAAGAGTTAACAAAATTAAAAGGACACATGTTCCTTAATGAGATGCCCAAAACAATTTGGGTTTTGTATGGCTGAGTTAAGAGAGTTCTGTTATTTTTTAGATCTTTCATGGACCATTCTTTTCTAATATGTAATGGCATTGCTTTCAGATATCATAGTGCGAGGTCCTGATTGGTCATCATTTACTGGCGAGAGGATGGTAGAATACATGTTTATTTTTTAAGTTACTCAGTAAAGACCCCTTGTCCATCACTGGTTAAAGTTAGCTCACAGAGTAATGCTCTACTCTGATATGGGGTAGTAAATATATTGAACTTCACTGTTGATCATAAGAGCTGTTCAAGGTATAATGTGGAACTGTCCGAATGGTTAAATGTTTCCACACTGCTTAATGTAGGCAAGAACCAGCTTTCATTGTTCTGTGTCAAGACACGGAAGAAGGAAGGCTCATTGCGGAAAATTTCCTCTGAAACCTCTGACATCTCCTTTCTCCAGTTTAGTTCTAGTGTTTTTTTTTTTCCTAATTTTTTAAGTGAGTGCCTACTTAGAGAGATTTTCTCTTTTTATTTATGAGAACTGGCTATTCAAAATTTGCCATTTGGGGATACTTCTTTATCCAAGGTACTGGTAAACAGAAGGATTGAAAAGTAATTCAAAAGTTAAGGAAATTATACAGATGATATGCATATACACAGACAAGTCTTCAAATATATATATGTATATATATATATATGAATGATAATTTTTATAGGTATATAGACTTCAGAGTGTACCATAGCAGAGGAGTCATACAAATTTAAAACAGCTGTATCTTTCATTCAGTTGCTGATCCTTGAGCGTTGTACTTTTATGGGCTCAGATATATGTTACTGATAATTTTCAGTGGAAATGATGAACTCAGCATAGACATTTTAAAGTACATATAAATTCTCTCATGAGAAACATTACCATCTCAGAAAAGTTAGCCTATTATGTTTCATACCACTTTTCCTTTTTTCCAATTTATGTTTAATAAGATAATTAAAACAGGACCAGACTTTAAACTGACATAAATAATTTGTTTGATTGGTCATTTGCAAAACTTAGACAATTATATTCTAATAGTAGATTATATGGATATATATTATAGCAATAATTATCTTTATAGCACAGTTGGAATTTATACTATAATACTAAAATGACTTAGAGTTATGTGATTTTTTTTCTTATATGCTATCAGAAAGAGATGTTGTGAATGAGATTTTATTTTTAAAACTTTTAGGAAAATATTTGAATGTAGAAGTGATTCTTGACTATTGTCTAGAGGTTCACTAAATACTAAGATTAAAGACAAATTGGTGTTTTTTTTCTTTTCTTTCTTTCTCTCTTTCTTTCTATTTGTGTATGTATGTATGTATGTATGTATGTTTGTATGTATGTGTGTATGTATGTATTTTTGCTATGCTGTATGAGACCATGTCTGGGCACATAGTCTATCCAACAACAATCAAGAACTGTGTAACTGTGTCACATTTTTTCTTCTATGATTTATTTTGGATACTTTTTATAAAACAACTAAGGAATGTTGCATGGAATTATACAGGCTCTAAAAGTATGGTAATTTCAAAGGTTGGCAGTTGTTCTGGTATGTTAAGTCTTGTGGGAGAAATACTTAAAAATAGCTTTTTGCTGGCCTTTTTTCCCTTCACCTTTTAGTTCAGGCGGGACTAGAACTCACATTCTTTGGCTTCAGCCTCTTGAGTTCGGAGATTACAACGAACACCTCCATCTGATCAAATAATGGATATAGAATATCTTCAACTGTGAAAGAAGCACGGTGCATTTCATGTGCCCATTAAGTACTCTATCATATGTTTAAGCAGTTTTGAGCACTTGTAGATTATCAGTATAACCTGATTAGTAGTTGAACAAAATTTAATGTAAAAAATGTGAATTCAGTGTTTTGGGTTTTTTTTTTTTTTTTGTAAATTTGGCATCCCTAATTTTTAACATTGACAATATCTAAATTTAACTATGTGGAATTGTGTTTTGTGTTCTGCTATGACTTCTCTGTTTAACATCTGTAATCGCAAAGAATATAATCTCTAGAACTAAAATATTTTAGTTCTCATATACATTATTTATAGAGTTAATTTGACCAAAATGATAGCCAGTTTACTATGCTTTTCTCCAGTAAGTTTATAGCACAAAAATATTTTAATACCTTATATTCTTGGTATAGTAATTAAATAAATAAAAACATATACATTTACATGAATGAGTTTTTGAATTTTTAGTTATTTAATAGTTTAATTAAAATATGGATATTTCACTTCCACTTGCTTTTCCTTCCTCCGTCTCCATGCATTTCCCTTCCCTTCAACACCTGTCACGTCTTTTCTTACTCTCAAATTGATAACCAGTTTCTTTGATTATTATTATTACACACATGCGTGCACATGTGCACACACACACACACACACCTATTTGCACAAGTATGTACATACCACCTGCCAGGTCTTCCTGCATTGGATGCTTACGTACGGTTTTGTGGGTTGACTAGGTGGTATTAAATGAACAGTCAGGGGATTCGTCCCTGAGAGATGCTAGTTTTCCCTCTCAGTTCCTTGTCTAAGGAAGGACATAGAGAGATGCCCGCTATCCCTCCATCAGGATGTGCATGGATACTGTTATTGTGCAAATCTTCTCTAAGCAGTCATTTGTAGGAAAGGCAGTTTCATGGTGGACTTCCTGGCTTTCTGTCTCTTAGCGTATGTCTGTCCCTTCTTCTGAGACGTTCCCAGAGGCAGAGATGTGGGGTCTGTGCTGCAGATGTACTCTTCAGGGTGTGGCTGCACACATTCCATTAGCTGTGTTTGTTGTGGCTTTCTGTAACGCTCTCCATTTGCTTCTTTGATGATGGATAAGAGCTGTGCTTTTCCTTTAAATGTGGCTGGCATATCTGAATGAGCTTAAAGTGTTCGCTTCCCTTTCTTTTATTCTCTTTTGTGTGTATTTTTTTTAGCTTGTATCTCATTTTACATTTTTAAACATATTTTATTGAAATAGAATTAAACCACTTTCTCGTCTCACTTTACTCATTCCAGACCCTCCCAGGTATCCTCCTTTAACTTGTGTTCCCTTACTCTCGAGTTGATAGACTCTCTTCATTTGATTTTTATTGTGACACATATATGCGTGTATTTGTAGTGTGTATATGTATATGCCGGCCTTCAAAAGACTACAACCACACACAATGAAACAAGATACAACAAGACAAGGCAAGAGGCTCATGTGAAGACTAGACAAGGCAAGCCAATAGAGGCGTCCCAAAGTATGATAAAATCAGAGACGCACCCACTCCTTCTGTTGGGAGTTCCACAAAAGCACTGACCTAACAGCCATAATATATATTCAGAGAACACAGTGCAGAACCATGCAGGCCCTGTGCTTGACACTTCAGTCTCTGTGAGCCCATATGAGCCCTATTTGCTTGATTCAGTGGGCCGTTTTCTCCTGTCATCCTCCATCCTCTCTGACTCCTACAATCTTTCCTTTCCCTCTTCTGGTGGGTTCTCCAAGTTCCAAAGGGAAGGACCCAACGGAGACCTCTACTTTAGACTGTCTACATATTGTCTGGATGTAAGTCTCTGAACCTGCTCCCATCTGCTGCTGGAACAAGCCTCTGTGATGATGGATAAGACACCAACCTGTTAGGAATCTCTCTCTCTCTCTCTCTCTCTCTCTCTCTCTCTCTCTCTCTCTCTCTCCATATATATATATATATATAGATAGATAGATAGATAGATAGATAGATAGATATAGATATAGATATATAAATAGATATAGATATAGATAGATAGATTTAGATGTAGATAGAGATATAGATATAGATAGATATAGATGTAGATATAGATATAGACATTTGTGTGTGTCTGTGTGTGTCTGTGTGTGGTTGTATTTGAATTTTTTTTCTTAGATCTCTGGTTTCTGACCTGTCAGACTATTAGACATGGGTTACCTCTCATGACATGGGTCTCAAGTTGGGACATTCTCACAAGTTCTGTGTCACCATTGCCTAACACATCTTACAGGCAGGACAAATAGTAGGTCAAAGGTTTGTGCTGGTTGGTGTCCCAGTCATTGCTTTTCTTCTAAGGTCTGTTATTTTGAGTACTATAGGAATATTCTTTCCAGTGCTTACAGGTTAGCCGAAAATGTATAGGCTATAAAAATACATAGCTTTAAATACCGAAGTTTACATGAAACTCCATAGACAAAACAGGCTTAACTTATGGAAAGCCTAGAATTATTTCACAATTAAAACCACCTGTGGCTATACCGTAACATACTTATTTTTTTCTATCACGTCTGGAGTATACAATACCCCAGGAAAGCAAGAAAATCGAAATCACATTTGTTTACCTCGTTGACTACAAAAGGAAATATAATAACATTAAACAAACTGGAAATTTTGAAGCTATACTTGCAATGCTACTAACATTAATTATAGCTTACACAGGAGATACTGACAGTGTCTGGAAATCCGAACATTGTTCACATGGACAGCTAGCTTGCACGTGTGTGTAATTATCTTGTTTATACTGCAACGTGATGGCGTGTGCATGTGTGCATAATCTCTGTCTTTTTAAAATTGCTCATTTAAAGACCGTCTACAACATAGTTCATTCATGGTTGCCTACGTTTTCATGGGAGCAAACAGTATATAAATGGCAAACAGAGGCTGGGGCCTTTCCTTCTGTCATTTCTAGCACTGTAGACCTGGAGACAAAGAGAGAAACTCTCCAAAGGCATGAGGCAGCTGGAAGGCAGGAGCTAATCTTGTTTGTGGAAATGGAGATCTTGGATGCGTTTTTAAGTTTGCTTTGATGCCTATTCCCAGAGAGCGCCTGTCTCTTCAGATCGCACTACTAAGGAGCAAAACAGACCTCCCTGACCATCTAATTAAGAGTCATTTTAACAAAATGTATACTCATGTGACTTGACTTTACCTTCTGACTTGTAATTTCCTCCTAAGAGCGCGTGTCTAATCTGAAACCATAAAAGCATTAAGGCAAAGAGAGATTTTAGAGACGATTTGGTCCACCGTCTCCTTGGATTTCCTCTGCCTCAGTCCCATCTACTGCTAGTGATCAGACACGGAACGCTTGTTCAGATGGACTGATCTGAGTAGGAACAGAGCTACTACTCAGTGAGACTCTTGGACACATTACATGGCTACCAGGGGTCCCAGGAAATGAAAGGCAAACTCACGTACTGCCTATGACGGAGAATGAGCCATGAGCTAACTTGCAGAAGAAAGGGAACAGACACCAGAGTGGACAGGATGGCTGAATTTCCCTTCCTGTTTTTATATTAAACTAAACTTACCTGGCATGTTTATGGGGACTTGCATGAGACCGGACTACTGAGGAGTTATTTTTTAATTAAATATGATTGTCAGGGAGAGCTTTTGAAATTTCACCTAAAAGCTCCATAATTTCAGAGAACTCACATAAATAATTTTAGAGTTTATTTATTTGTCTCCTAAATGGTATTAAAAATAGTTCTTTCCTGTAAATGGAAATATATAAACATTAGCAGCACTCCCAATGCAGATTTATGACTCATTTTAGTTATTATTATGTCTATAATTATTCTGGATATAGAATCAGTAAGTGCTTTTCCAATGTGTTCCACATCAGAACTAGATTTGTTGGTGAGAAATTAATAATTTCAGATGCACATATTTTGATTTATGGCGTATTTGTTGAAAATACAGATGGAAGTGAAGAGATATATATTCCCATGTTTCTAAGTCCACCTTTTAATAAAGCGACCCAATAATATAGAAATAAACCCATACCTAGCAAGCAGTAGGCATTGAAGGTGTAATCAACATGGGATTCACTTTTTTGCTCTGTGTGTGTGTGTGTGTGTGTGTGTGTGTGTGTCTATGTGTGCACCACATTCCCATGTGTGTGCAGGCATGGGTTGATGACGTGTACGTGAAGGCCTAAGTTTGATTTCTGAATTCTTCCTTAGTCCCTTTCTGTACTTTATATTGAAGCAGCATTTGAGCCCAGAGCTCATGGTTTAGAAATGTGTTTAACCATCTTGGACCTGGGACAAGTGCCTTCAACTTAACTCCATTCCCCTCCCTATCCCTCACTAGAATTATAGATAGGCTCTTATACCCACCAGTCTTTTATCTCAATTCTTTTATCAATTGAGTCATCACTCCAGCTCCTCTAATAATTTAACGTTGCATGTTGGGCTATCTAAAGCAGAGATCTACGTCTCTTTGCCAGTTTTCCCATTTTAGACTCGGGAAAATGCCTACCATATTTTAAGAATAAAGTAAGGAATTAATTTAAGAGCTTATACATAATGCCCAGAACACATAAATTATCCACCCCAAGGTCAACCTTATATTCACATTTTAACATATCTATAATTAGATACAATATATACAATATGATAATCAGTCATGTGTAAGTTCAGTCCACATTACTTCCATTAACAAAAAAATCAATTCCAGAGGAATCATGCGTGTGATGAAACATGCTTCATAGATAGCATATGGAAGTCCTTTTTATTATAGGTATCACAATGTCTGCTGAGTATGAAAATGGAGACCATGTGTCTTAGTTGTCTGTAGACCTATTTTTTTTCAACATTTCAGCCATTGCTCCATATGATCTCCGTCTACGATGCTTTCTAGTTTTCAAACCCATTTTATTCATAATTAGTAAAAACATATATCAAATATGAACAAATATATAAGAGCTGAACATACAATTAAATATGCTAGTAATTTCTGGGTTTATTTTTAAAAGACATTAAGACATTTTATATTTCACTCAAATTCCTACAGAACTACTCTTTTCAGTTTGTATACTACTTAATGGACCTTGAGAAAAACAAGAATTCCGGGGTAGACTTGATAGCACCCTTAAAAACAGGGGATCTATTAAAAGCTTTAAGTATGTATGTAATTTGATACAGGGGCAAAGGTAGCTGAACAACACCGCTGTTGTTTTGGTTTTTGTCTCCTGTTGCTGTGGTCCGCTGGGTGTTGAGTGAAACTCAGTGCTGGAGAACTGTAGTGAAAGCGCAGAACCAGAGCATGACAGTTTGAAAGTCACAGGAAATGAAGCGGAAGGCGAACGACTCCTCACTCAGAACAAATCTCTCGGCTAGCTGAAAGATTGCAGTTGCGAACAAAGACGGATTCATTGCATTTTCAAGGGTAACATCTGCAAACCCAGGCTTGGGGAAGCCGGGATACTCTCCGGCACCTTTCAGCATGTTTGAGAATTCAGTATATGAAGGGTGGATCAGCCTTTGGGAGTTGATGCCCCTTACATTCTGATATATAAATTGCTTCAGGATTTAAAATATATCCACTGTAAGGATGAGATATACTGGATTAGAATTAAGGGATTTACTTGGTCTACTTTCCCCACAAAACCAACCAAAACCAACATTACTTCTTGTCAAATCACAGTATGTTCCCAAAACATAAATAGCAGTGAGCTTTTCTTGAAACTTAATTTGGAAGTGAAGACTTATAGTTCAAAAATATATTATCATTCTATGAAACAACTCCATTTTCATTATTTTTAGAAGTCAGAGGCTTAATACTGTGTAAAACATGCCCAGTCATGTTTAAAAGTATTGCTTTTTGGAAAGAATTCCCAATCATAATTTATATTTGTAATTTTAGTTCATCATCTCAAATTTACATCTGTGTAATTAAAATTTATACTGTGATGAGGACTACACACAAATCATAATCATTTGATTTTAAAACCAATATTGTCCTCAGGACAATATAAATAACATGAAACTTGTAAATTAGTATATAGTATGTTAATTAATAAAAAGCATTTTAATAAACAATGAGCATTTTCCATGTTTGATATGGTCTATTATACAATGAGATGGCACAATGTATTTTAAAACTATTCCATTCCTTGATTTAACTGGGTGAACTCTTACTAATTACATCATAAGTTGTTACTAAACAGATTTGTGTTTTCTGGCTTCACTGACCTGTAGTCATCATGTTCTGAAAATACATAGCAATATGTAAGCAATTTATTTATTTAAAACTCTAGTGGTACTGAGTTTACAAATTTGCTGAAATAGGCCTATCAGGTATCCAAGGCTGCCTCAAATTTGGGTTTGCAGACATTCTCCATGAAGAGTCAAAGGATGTTTTTCTTTAATTCATATATTTTAATTTTTTCTTCATCTACCTGTATTCAAACATGTTCTGAAAATAAAAAGGAAAATTCATATATTTTAAATCATTTATCAAGTATTAGATTTATTTTTATTTTTACATACTGGTAGATATTTGTGCCTGTGTCTTCCATTGTATGCTGGTGCCTAAGGGGATCAGAACAAAATATTGGATGCCCTGAGGCTGCAATTATAGGGAGTTTTGAGCCACCCAAATTAAGTTCTTCAACCCACCCTTGGGTCCTATGAAAAGACAGTAATCTCTCTCAAACAATGAACCACCTCTCGAGTTTAACTCCTATATTTCAAGTTGTATGCCATCTGTGTAGCATAGGGCAGTTGCATGCTCTGTCTTACCTAGTAACCAGTTCATTTTATTGTCCTGCATATCCATGCTAACTATGCTCCCTGCCAGCAAGGGACATCCTGTCCTCTGGGTCATCTAACAAGGGTGATGATACTACGGTACTTACATTCCAGTTCATTTTACTTCACGGTGCCTCAATTACAAACATGCTTACCATTTGGGTACATTAAAGGGAATCCATAAAATGTTTTCTTAAAATAAAAGGGTGTATGGGTTCAGGCTTAATGAGGAAGGAAAAATGTATGCTGAGGTTACTCAGATAAGGAGTAACCTTATCATAACTCATGAAGGATTAACATAAATGTGAAATGTGTGATAGATTTGTGCTCTCACCATTAGTAGCAGAAGTTGACTGCATAACATGTGCTTGTTAATTAAGTGCAAGGAGCTTTAAAGTTTGGGGTTAAAGAGTTGGAAAGAACATGTGTCTGGTCAAGGCACTAGAAAACACTGTGTCTATAAAGACTTTATGCAGGATTTTCTCAAACAATTGATATCAAGTCACAATATCAAACAAGGGATAGTTCCACTGGTTCAGGAATGGACTGGAACTGAAAAATATACCATTTACTGGAAAGCCTGAGGTTCCTCGTAAAGAACCTGTAAAACAAATGACATTGGAAGAATATTTGAGGCCATAAGAGTATAATCCAAAGCAAATGTTTAACTGCATTAAAATAGATATTATGGCAAAGGTGGCTAAAAGAAATCTGTATCAACCAAGTTCATAACAAGTAGCAGGACATAAACATGGAAAGCAATTTTTACCCAAGCTGTGTGTGTGTGAGGATGTGAAGACCTGTGAGTCAGGCACATATGTTAATGCACGGCCTCACACACTCGAAAATAAAACAAAGGAAAAGTTTTTGGCTTGTGTTCAGCCAACTTCCTCACAAAGTAGGGTAGTGGTCATTCTGCTTATGGAATGGTTGTATCAATTGCTTTACCTGAACCAGGAGAATAATTGTCAGTGGACGATTCAAATTCTTTTTAAACATAGACAATGTAACCAGCTGTTATAAATCTGATGAGTACAGAAATGAAGGGCACACTCTCATAGTGTCGGAGTCTTTGCTGGAGGCAGGATTTACAATGTTCACGTCACAGACACCTGGTGTTTGAACATGTCGAGTAGGAAATTGATGTATTCTGAGCCTGGACAGAATATGGTTCTGGAAATTATTTGCTATTGCTGATGTAGTAGCATCCAGCAAAGCAGCGTGAGGTAAACTAAAACCATAAACCGTAAATGCCTGCTGAAGGAACTTAAGGAGTGAGGTTATTGATGACTTTAGAGGGTCTCTGATGTTTCATAAGGAAGTGAGGATAATCATTCACATGGCGGCAAAGGTGGAGAAAGCGTTGCTTGTTGAGCAAAGTGAAGAGCATGTTGTAGGGCATTGGAAGATCTTCATAAATCATGGAAGATGAAGAAAGTGGGAAGGAATTGAAATCCGCTAGAACAATGAAACCAAACTACCTCTCTCTTCTGTCCTTCCTTCCTTCCTTTCTTCCCACCCTCCTCCCTTCCCTCCCTCCATCCTACCTTCTTTCCTTGATTCTTTTTTTCTGTCTCCCTTCCTTGTTTCCTTCTGGTCTACTACATAGCTCAGGCTGGTTTAGAGCTCAAAATCCTTCTAATTGTACAGATGTAAAAGGGCTCAATTAGGGGTATAGTCCTTTGGTGATATTCAGAATTAAAATTACCTAGGTTACCTGAAATTTTAGTGTCTCTTTGTGATCAGCAGATGATACCAGGGAACTCTGGGTCATCTTTTGGAGTGCTCAGTACAATTAGTAAAAGAACTTAGGAATAGACTCAAATGGAAGATTAAAGAAAAATTTGATAGCATTTACAAACATCTAGAGCACTCATGCTGTAAATCTCAGCGACTACCTGGAAGAAGAGAAGAAAGGAAAAAGCCATGGGGCTTGCTTGAGTTTAGGAGGCACAGGGTCAAACACAGGAAAGACAAACAGCCAAATTGCAGGCACCAGAGCTTTAGAGAAAGTAAGGTAGCCCAAAGTGTCAGAGAAAGCATATTTATGTTCTAGGTAGCATATCCCCAAAGAAAGTAAAAACAGAAACAGAATGTTTCCCCTTTCTGAGTCAGGAAGCAGAAGGATGGAAAGACCCAGTTAACATGATGGCAACTTAATGGTAGCTTATAAAGGACCGAGTACTGTGGTAGGAATCCTGGGAAGGAAAAGTGTGGTATCTAATTAAAATAATAACTATTCTGCCTCTGCAGCATGACTTCAGGTGAGGCCGCCATCTAGATATGTTCTTAACCGAGGTGGAATATTTGATTTCTATCCAGAACAGGAATTCTAATTTCTTGAGAAGCAGTTTTTCTCTTGATGGGCTTGATCAGGAGCGTGATCTCTTCAACAGCACTTTGATGAGGTAGGAAGAGAACAAACATAAACATAAACACAACAAAACAAAAATCCCTGACCCCAACATTCTTCCAAAAGTTTTTCAGAAATAAGAACTTCACCAGTTGTGGATGCTCCGAGAATGATTCCATCTGCTGACATTGTCTGCTTCTGATACATAGCCATTTAGTGTCTTCATAGGCCATGATCTCAGAGCAGATGAGATCCCTTATTAATTCAGTAAAAGTCAACACTTTTCCACCATCCTATGTGATTCCTGACTTTAATCTCATTAGGTAAGCATTATATCATCACGAAAACGAGAACAGGGTAGTGTAAGAAGATTATTTGAATTAGGTCATATTTCTGCAACATGTATTACAGTACAGATAATTGGAACTAATTGATAAATAAAACCATCATATCCGTTGTAAAATGTAGGAGACAAAACGCAATACCTATGTAAATTGTGGTTGGTTCTATGTACAGGTACTCATAAGGGGCTACTATACAAACTTTGGAAAACTATAGGAAAAAAAACCCTAAGAGATTGATTTTATAATGGCAATGATAAATTCATTTCCAATTTTAGGTTTTATTCTGAATGTAAATAGTTCTGATTCTGATTCCTACCACCCCAGTGCCCCCCCCAAAACATTTATCTTTTGTGTCTTTGCTGGGATCATTGTCCCTTCAGGAAAGTGACAGAGTAAAGATTAGATAAAAATAAGTTCAGAAGAGGGCTTTGAAACAAGACAGTCTCTTACATTCACATCAGTTTTTCATGTTTTATTTCAGTTGTTACCCTGCTTCTTTCAATCCGAAGTGAGGTGTCTTTAAGGTGAATGGGAATGGTAGTGCTGTTTGAGTGCCCTCACACCTCCTGCTGTAACTGGCCTATTCCTGTTCTTGTGCTTTTATCCGGCATGCTGTCTTACTCTATTTCACTTGGAGGGACCCATGACTCTAGCCCCATATGTAGCAGAGGACAGCACTGTCCATCATCAATAGGAGGAGAAGCCCTTGGTCCTGTGAAGGCTCGTTTCCCCAATGTAGAGTAATGCCAGGGCGCTGAGGTTGGAATAGGTGGATGGGAATGGGAGCATCTTCATAGAAGCAGGAGGAGGGAGGATGGGAGAGGAAGGATATAAATACATATAATATCCAAGATAAATAAAATTTTAAAAAGAAAAGATAAATAAATGTTGCACTAAGTAAAAACAAAACAAAACAAAACAGCTCCTTTACATGTAAGGAAGCTGAGGTATCAGAAAAATTGGATCCTTACCACTGTGCAAATTGTCTACGTTGCAGTCAGAGTGGAATTACTTTTTATTTCTTCAGTTATTTGGGGTAATTTTGCTACAAACTCATTCAAGTAATATTTTAATTGCACATTTCAAAATAACAATTAACTTGTCTAGGCAAAAATGACTAAAAAGTTTCTTACTTTTATATACTTTCAAAAATGAAGATATGAGTGCCACGAGAATATAATAGTATTAGAAGGAGTTAAAATCAGAATTAATTGTATTTATTCCGTGTTAATCAGTCTGCATTTGTGATCCTCCCACTTGGGCTCACAAGCTGCTCGCTCCACTCTGCTTGTAGAGATAACCCTTAATTCATTGGTATCCTGGTTTTTTTTAATCATTTCATTAAACAAAAGCTTTTGAGTCTTCTTTTGTTGCTGAGAACAAATGGTTAGATTTTAGGAACTGTAGCTACTTTTGTGATTTACAAATTCCAGAGCCTTTCAAAATTTATCATTCCCATTCTCTGCTCTGCACAGAATCAGTCATTATGTCAGCAGCTGCCCAGGGAGCCTCACTGCAATCCATTCAGCCAAATAATAACCATCAGGGCAACCATTTGTACATTAAAAATAATAAGAAAATCAAGTCTTTAAATTGCAGAGTCTTTTATTTCTATAGTTAAAAATTAATTACTCGTATTTAGTAAAAGCCCCATTATGTGTGCTTTGGCAGGTAGGAAAAGCAATATCTGAGTTGAAAATTAAGTTGATTCGATTGATATGTTTGAATAATAGGGAAGGCTATAAAAGGTCCCATTTTCGAGTAAGTGACTACAAATGATTTATTAGAGGCCACCATAACTTAATCACATGTCACTCTTTTGCAGTTTTGTGACTGAGCAAGCACAATTTGCAATCCTTCAAATAACTATAAATATTGGAAGACTATTAATGCATAGAGGTAATCGGAACTCGACTTTTGTATATTCAAGATTAGGAACAGCCAGTATGAAATGTGTAGTCTTTTAATTATGAGATATACAAATGAGAACAATGGAACATAATCGTCTTAGTCTGTGGCCTGTCTGGCCTACCTTTCCAGCAGGAGGCTGTTCCCTGTCGTTCTCCCTTTTGAGTGTTTTAGTTCTGTCGTTCTAGCTTGCACCATCATATACAACAATCAAAGCGTAAATGTTGCTTGCGTCACTTGCACATGTCATTGTGAGGCTGTGTCATGGCTACACCTCCATGGATTCCCATTGTATGGTTCTCCCTACTCTATTTCTCTTAGCCTCTGAGGCGCTATCGAAATGTATTAGGTGACGGCCTATGGTTCTGTCAGCATATTTAATTAATTTATTTCTTATTCTGAAAACAAAATTAGTGCTAATCCCAGTGATTAGTTCCCTGGCAGTTGGCTTTTTTTTTTGTCACTAGTGGAATGAGTGCTGTCAATCTATGAAGAGAGTTGCCACCTTCTGGTTAGCAGTTGATTGTTTATTTTATTTTACTGTTTTAGAGGTTTTCCTTTCCTAAATTGGCATCAACTTGAACAAATGAACAAAGTACATAAATCTTAATTTGCTTTGGGTTACATAAAAATATGTACTTTTGTTTGGTGACTTGACAATTTATTTAAAATCAATAAGCATATCCCACTGTCCATATATCTACGCATAGTTCATTATCTATCTATACATCATCTATCTTTCATCTATCCATGCATCATTGTAAGTAGATAACTATTCTGTAACAATCTAGGTAACATTTGAAGAGTCATGCTTTATCTTCTCTTAATTATTGACAAAGCAGTAATTAAACCTTCCAAGTTCATTAGTAATTTCAAAGAAATGGAAAATATTTCTTAAAAGATTATGGTGAGAATGTAATTTTATGATTGCATAGTTATAGGCTATCCTTTATTCTTATCTGTCGATCTGTCAATTATTCATTATTGTATTTTTAATCATCAGATATTAGGATCTCCTTTTTCACAGATAAGCAATCATAGCATGTGGAACATTGGCTATTTCACTGATTTACAAATATTACCAAATAATACTTATTACTGATAGATAATTCTTAAAATTTAGTCTATATTTATTTTACTGAAATAATTTGAAATGGAACTATTATAAATTTATGTTCACTGTATTGCTCACTATGTAACATATATAATGTATGTATATATATATATAATGTGTGTATGAGTGTAGACATATATACATACATAATGACATTGTTTATTTTCATGTAACCTCAAGTTTCTAATGTTAATGGCTTTCATCCAATGATTTAGCACAAATATTTCTAAAGAGTCACTTGGATTTTTCAAATGTTTTAATATGTGCCAAACAGTTACCTATTCTAGAAGTGCATAAATCTTCCAAATATGATACAGGATTAATATAAAACTGGAGCAGGCTTCCCTAATGAATGCCAAGCTTAATGTACAATCTATTTTTTGAATAAATCACGCAGGAAAATTGCAGAGTGTGTAAATTACATAGCCGTCATAAATCAATACTCTTCAGATTGCTCTGTCTCAGATAAGGGGTGGTAATACCGAGGCCACAACTTACTTGCAAGTGAATGAGGAAAAGCAGTTAAAGTCAGAGGGTAACTCCTATTAATGAAAGGAAATTCTCAGAAAATTACTATAAAAGTTGAGTATACAAATTACATGTCCCTGGGTAGTGGTTATCTTACAGTCTTACACAGAGGTCATGAGTGAATGAGATGGTTTTGTGCTGGTTTATACCATATGACTCTTGCAGGACTAAGTTAAGAGGCTTGAACTGTGCCTGCAAATGTCACTAATGCTTACAAATGAGCTCTCAAAAGTCCCAGCGTAGTTAAATTGATTTCTTAATGAAGACTTCAAATTTATCCCATAGTGTGGGATCATGGTCTCTGTTACAGTCTCAGCTTTCTGTCAAAAACGTACCCCGCCCTAGGAGTTTATCATCTCTTTAAAAGGAAAGTTTCCCTATGAAAAATACTTTCATTAAAAATACTAGAATTGCATTGCAATCCAGTCCCCATTTGCACAGTATAGTGAAGAGTCATTATCCTGCAACAAGGAGATTAGGTATATCATAGGTTTTGAAAATATTATCTATACTGGCAATATAAGTTTGATGAAGAGATGTGAACACACTAAAAGATCTTTTTCCACACAATCTTATTAACTGCCAGGAAGTTTTGCCAAACAGATTTTAAGGGGGGAAATCAGGCTATCCTAACTGTCCAAATGTTTTCTCACGTTCCCAACAAGCAGCTGCTGCGAGTCCCTGCCAGTAGTAAACCTTTCAGGCAGAGTGTGAGCAGTTGCCAATCTTGTGTCAATATTTTAAACACACTTACAGCCATCCTCACTGGTGTCAAAATTTCCTACTTCACACAAAAGGGCTAGCAGTTATCTTTCTTTGGTGCTGGCTTCTAATGACTCTCTTGGTAGGAAAAAAAAAAGTCGGACATTTTGACAAGAATTTTCTTGAATGCCACTGGAACAAATACCAAACAATACTAGTAAAATGACTATTAATATTTAGAGTATGGAATTAGTGTAGCGTGAATTTAATGGCAAATATTTTAGAAACTTAATATTAGGCTTTACAATACACCCTGCCAAAGAACCAAAGCCAAGACCTTATTATCAGTCAAAGTCAATAGCTTCCCAACCAAATTTGGCAAAGCCAAGAAGTCAATGCCTAGGAAGTAGTTTGAAGGTGTCTGTAACACATACATTAAATTGCCCGGAGAATAATTCTCCATGTGATTTCCCAATTATAATGTAAAAGTTACACTATCCCCTCTGGTCTTAAGACATGTCCTGGGAGCAGAGGAGAATGATAGGAATGTGGTATTGAAGAAAACGAGAAGAGAAAGGGGGAAACCGATGTAAACTATGTTTGAAAACTGGTTTGTATCCATGAGCATCTTGGCTTTTATTGATAAGAAATAGTAGGGTGAGACTTTGAAGCAAAGAAATGTAAGGGTGACTGAAGTTTCTCTGTCAGCAGTCACTGATTTCAGAAAAGAATTTGCACAGAGCCTAAGATGGTGAGGTACAGCCTACTGATGGAGACATTGGTGAAAAATTAGTCTACTATTTTAACTAAAACCCAAGGCTTCGAATTTTCTCATTTAGGAAAAAACAGTTTATTGATTATTTGCTTAAATATTATCTATATGATTGTGTGTGTGTGTGTGTGTGTGTGTCTGTGTGTGCTTACCCATATGATGTCCACACGTACATACACTATGTACCATAGTAAGTGAATGAAAGTAAGAGGACAATTTGTGAGCGTGTGTACTGTCCTTCAGCATGGAAGCTGAACTCAGATCCTCAGGGTTGGTAGCAATTACTTGTAAAGAGTCATCTCTCTAACCTAGCATTGGGGACTTTTTAAATAAAAGTTGGAAAGTTGGTGAAAGTGGGCATTCCCATCTTGCACAGGATGTCATTTTATATGCGATCGTTTTGAAGATTTGGTTAGTCGCATTCAGACAATTCCAACAAGATGTATCATTATACGGATTGTTAGTGATTAAAAAAATACACACAGAAAACAAAATACGGACTCATTACTTAGATCATGAGTCATAACTACAAAGTAATTTGATGGAAAACAAAACCCTACAAAAATTCAAGCAACTAAATGAGGTCATGTTTAGCACATCAGAGGAAACTGTGTATTTCCTCTGTGGGTGACGACATTGCTGAAGTGATGTCATGCGTCATTGTGACGACAAGAAGGAAGTATTTGTTACTTCATTCGTCAAGCTGTCTCAAAATATATTTTGTTTTCTCCAATAAATGAATTCTCAAATTATGTGGATGATTAAACATAATATTTGTTTCATTGCCACTATGGAAAATTAGTGAATCCATGAATACAAATACCAGCAAGTTAGTAATGACTAGCTCAGCCGAGTTCCATTATCATGGAATTAGCAGATCACCTTTGCTTTCTGTTAGGGAGACTAGTTTGTTACCAAATGCTTCTTCAGTAGTTCTTCTGTCTTTGGGGGTTGGGGATGGAAAGCCTGCTTAGAAAGCTTGTTGGCACTGCTTCCTAACTATATAACCCTCCTGTGCCATCTCTGGGTTCTGGTAACAGTCTCCCGATCCCCACGTTCTGACATATATTATTGATGGAGGGAATGCTTCCTGCTTAGCATGTATCCCTTGACCAGGAAAATCCTATGTAAGTGTTGAAATATTATGATGTCACTGATAAGCTTTGGTTTCTTCGAATTTCCCCTTCCCTAGTATTTAGGAGTCCCCTCCCCTGCCCCTGCATGCTATGGGGGCTTTTTAAAACTCATAGATGTGACGTAAACACATTCTGTAAAATATTCAATGTGTCATTTCTTTGATTGTTTGGAGTCACATAATTTTATTAAAAAGACTGGTTATTTATTTATACCTTTAATAGTCGAAATGACATTTAAAATGTGTGAAAAGCGAGATTTCATTTTCTTTCAGGTTCACTAAGATTACTTCTGAGTTTGTTTGATTTTTTTTAATAAGTATCCATGTTCTTAAGTAATGTGAATTTTATAAGTAGTTTTACCATTGTATTTCCTGAGTATTTGTGGCTCCATAAAACATATTTGACAGGGAAATAAAGACACACCAAACCTTGCCCAACTACAATTTAAAGGTGTAACTTAACTATGATTTCAAACTCTTGCCTTATTCCAGAGGCATTCTGAGGGGAAGATGTGAGACGGCTTGTTTTTCCAAGTGTGAACATTCTGTTCATTGTCTGACTTTGGTCGCAGCTGTGACCGCTGTGCACAGATGTGGCTGACACTCCAGGTAAACGAGCGATACAATGTTGTTTGTGTGGCAGCTGGTGACAATTGTAGAGTATCAGTGCGGTAAGCTAGCTCTTCTGAAGCATTCACAGAGGTAAGGGATTCCTTGTAGGCATTGGTTTTCCCTTCAGGTAATTGAGTCAGTCTTTGTTTCTCATTTTGTAGTGAAATGCTGTTTGATTTTAATCCAATAGTTGTGCCGTTCTTGAGGGAATACCCACAGAACAGGTTTGAATGAATGTCCCTGTGTACTTTAAGCAGTGAGGCTTCCCGCTTGTTTATGTGCATTATTGAGTATACTTTATAAATAACCCGTCTTACCCATTGAGATTACGTTGCTCAATGGCAAACTCCTGAGGTGCAACAGGCATTGAGGTGATACATAGCCACCTTTTTTTTTTATTTTTAATATTGTCCTGAGGTTTTTGTATTTTGTACCTTGTCACATTTTAATAATAGTAGATGTATCTTTTGAGTCCTATTTGTGGATCCTTTTTCATTGTCGTGTTTCTTATCGCTTTGTGATATAATTTATACTTGTTGGATATTCAGTTTCCTACCCTTTAATATGCCCCTTAGGGACTTAATTGGTAAAATCTTTGTTGTATGTCCTCTCGCTGACCTATAGCCATGAAATAAGTGTGACTAATATTGAGGATGCTTACTGACATCACGGACCACTGCTAGGAAGTTCTTCCAATCTAAAACATCATGTGAACGGCATCTGAAATGAGCCAGTTTGAAAGTGTGGTCCTGATGCTGTTTTTCCGTGCTATGACTTCAGATGCTGTTACTCAAGATGTGACTGAAGATGGCTGCATCTGGCATCAAGCTTAAATGCCAGGCAATACTGCTTTGTTCAAAATCAACAGCTAGCCTTTTGAGGCCTGCCATTTCTTTTTGTGCCTTATGTACTTGCTGGAGTAATTGGGGCACTTACTTAATTCTACTGAAAAAAGATTTTACATAATATTTTCCATGATTTTACATTAAGTTTCTACAATGCAGCTTACACTATTGCTGCAACTCTTTATTGGTGCCTATCTTCCTTGAAAGAATAATTTTAGATTACATTTAGGTTTCAAGATGATTTCTTCTACCTTTCCAAAGGATGTTCAAGTTTAAAGTGTGAAATTCCTCTTCTGCGTAGGGTTCTGTACAATGGATGGCATGGTTAGTGAGACTTCTGCTACAAACTGTCATGATCTATGCCTTTAAAAAGTAAGAGGCTTATATCCAGCCTCAAAAATATATTGTCTTGAGAAAATATGAGTGAACTCCTAGTGGATGTTCTGAATTTTAAAATGAACCACTGTATCTACATATTTTTGTGCAAGTCTCACAGTTTAAAAATAAAGTAATGAGAAACTGAAAGGTCGTGGGTTTGTATGAAATGGGAGGTGGGAAGAATTTAGATGGATTGGAGGAGAGGAAACCATGATCAGTAAGTATCTATTTCATGGAAAACTATCCTTTTTCAGTAAATATTGAAGGGAAAATTAAAAATAATTTTCAATAAAAACATTAGTAAGTATATTAAGTTATTTCTCTGTGGCTACATTTAAAAATCCATAACCAAAACAATGTATAGAATAAAGATATACTGAGCTTGTAGTCACAGAGGGCTGAAACTCTGCCATAGTGGGGGAACTGGCAGGCTTCTGGAGTACCATGTTGAGAGCTCACATCTTGAACCACAAGCAGGGCTCAGAAAATGAACTGGCAATGGGGTGAAAGCTCAAAGCCCAGCATCATGGCGTACTTCCTCTACCAAGGCCATATCTCTTAGATCTATCTAAGAGTGCCACCTGGGGACCAAGCATTCAAACACCTGAATATATGTGAACCATTCTCGTTCCATCCACAACAAAAACCAAAATTGTTCTTCATTTTCTGTACTTGCTTGCTAATATTTGGTTCATATTAAAATTAATTGCATGACTTTCCAAAAAGCCTTTTAGTTTACTACCTGTAGGATTTGCCCTCCCTTTTATAAACTGAGATAATGCCACATAAAATAATAGGCACCACTCTGAAGTGTTGTCGACAGTAATAATCAAGCAAGAAATGAAAAACTAAGTTAAGATTTAGAATTTCCTATCATCCAAGAAAGTTCTCGGCTTCTCCACTTTCTCAGTAGTTCCTCATATTCTCTCTAATATAACTATCATTATAAATAACTTGTAAGAATTAAAAAAAAAAGTTCATTACAGTATATGGAGACCAAGAACTGCTGGTACCATTGGTATTTACCTGCTATACGACCAAATAAAATGTATTCTGTCCTTTACTTAAAGAAGTAATATTCTTTTTCAATGCATATGGCATATATAATACTTCAGATCCATTATTAAATTTTTGTATAAAAGTTATGTTTTTGATGTATCTTCTGGATGCAAAATCTCAGACTCAATGAATAGTGTTGCCTTGCCCATTGTCAACTGAGTAGTTACTGAGGGGAGATTTGCAATCATACTATAGTATTACAGGCTATTTTTCTACTACTATAAGCCTGGATACCTAGTTCTGAAGATTAACAATGAAGAAAATGTATTACTACATGGTTTTAAGAATTTATAAAAGTTTATTCTCAGTTTTTGGTTGCCTAGCATCATGTGACAGGTATATACAACCTAAAATTCAAATTTTGAAATTGCATTTTTATTGATGATTTATGTGTTGGAAGAGTAAGAAATAGTAATCATCAATGTCTCACCTAAATCTCCATATTGTGACTCACGTGGATGGAATTTAAATTAGAGAGCATTAACATTAATAACAGATTTTAGGTCTTATTTTGTTATTATATTTTACTGCTGCAAAGTTAGCAATTTGTTTTCAAAGAAAACTATTCTTTATCTGTTACACTTCTGGTGACAAATATATTCATGAATGGTAACTGTCAATTAATGAGCAAAACTGTCCTTTTAAAATACAAAAACAGTGTGAATTAAGGAGTTTGTGTGTATGAAATGTAATTTAAATTTAAGAAGAAAACCAGTGTAAGGTGCAGTTGTGGAACCTAGTACATAGCAGGAGAGAATTCTGTAGTCTAGTCATTGGATAACAGACAGCAATTCTTGTCCAGTTGGATGGTTGAAGGACGAATAGTAAAAATATTTTTTCATTCTGCTTTTGCCTTTCTGAAACATTTGGGAAACTATAATCAAACTGGCTTTCTTGGGTTTTGGTTTTTGTTCATTGTTGTTGTTGTCGTTGTTTTATAAATTGTTAAGATTATTTTAGAAAATGTAAGTTTCCCAAAAGAGTGGTTTCCAACTACACATTCCTAAAATAGTCTCACATGTTCATCTGGGAAGAGAAAGGTGGAGAATTCAGATCTCTTGGAAAACAGCAGCAAGCCTTGTTCTAGTTGGTGACTTGGACAGAGAAGGTGAGGTAGAGCACACAGGGCCACAAGAATAGGGAAGTGCTCCCAGCTGCGGCCCCTACATTCATTAACCCTTTATAAGCCAAGTGTGGCTGAAAGTCATCCTTGAAGCATTTCTCCCTCCTCCATACACAGAGCAATATGGCTGGACAAAGCACCACAGAGTCTCTCAGCTAGCACTCTGAGAGAGGAGGAGAGAGGAGGAAGCACACCAGAATTTCCAAACTCAGTTTGGAACAGAGGAGAGGGCTTCAGAGGCATTTGTCTTATTAATTTTTGCTCACTCTTTGTTATCCTTGAAAGATCTGTTTGAGTTCCAGCAACACGTTTTGTCTTCTGAAGTCAGTGTTCTGAGGACCTCTTTAAGGTATGATTATTATTCTTAACCTGTTTGTTATTCCCAGCTTATTCTTAATATGTTAACGCCCTTGGCAGCTTAATGGCATCTGAAATTCAGAAGAAAAATCAAACCATTAGCGAGGCAACAGTTACGAAAATAAATCCCGCAAAGCTTGTATATTAATTAATAATGGGAACTGTTTAGAATGAGAGCTTTGTGGAAACATAAAATAGAAATTATTAAAAGGCACGTGTAAAACCTAATGGAATAAGAATTTGAAGAGTCTCCAGCCTTACAAAAGACAGCAAGCAGCGAGAGGACTGGAGGTCACACAGCCAGCTGATCTGGCTTCATCACTTATTGTGGTGTTTGAACGCCTAGTTCAGTGCTACTTTCTCTTTCTACTTTATTGTTCTTTTACTTAAACTGCGGAAAAATACATTTTCGAAGGATTATATTTGGCCTTACATGTTAGGCCAAGACTAGTCACTCCAAGTAAAAGTCTTCCAAGAACATATAGTTACCAAAAATTATATTTAATAAGAAAAAGTATAAGGTTTTAAATATTTCTTATTGTTTATTGATTTTTGAGGTGGGTGAAAATATTAGGAAGAAAGGAAATTTCATCTGCCTGCTGTGTTATTTAAATGGATTAGAACATACTGTAGTAAAAGAATGGCTTTATCCCCAGGAATGGTTCAGGATATCTGACCCGTAATCTCAAGGAAGATTTCATTGACACCTTTTTAAACACTTGCCTGTTTATCTCCACCCAACTATAGAGCCTCCATAGATCAAGAAGCAGTATTAGCACTGTCATGCTCCTAGCATAGCATCATATCATCTACTCATTGATTATGTGTAATCATTAGCCAGACAGGTGCTTCTATCAAAACGTCCTCCCATTGCTCTTTATTAACAATCATGAAACACAACTAGAATTTATTTAAATATAGTCCTTTCTGGATAAACTATGTATAGTGTAATAGTGACTTCGTGTAAGACTAGGAGCCTTATTTATGCATTGAAAAATTGGCAGAAGGGGGAGAGAAGAATCCATTGGTTCAGAGTTTTGGACATTACATAATCTCACTAGTGATCCAACAATAGATTTCATGGGCATTCTACATAATAATATTTTTAAATGAAAGATAGCTTTGGTTGTCCCATAAATCATCTTTCCAAGAAAACGAACTGTTCTTGCCTTTAGAATGGCAGATGGAACAGCTCTGAACCAGTGGGGGGCTGTTCTTTCCTGCCAAGGATATTGAGGAAAGAAGGAATTATGCTAATCTGTCTATTTTTCTCTATTGCAAGTAGCTATATATATGTCCTTATATATCCATATAGAGAGAAATACACACACATGCTATGCACTCACGGGGTGTGATTTTTATTATTTTTTGGCACTTGGCACATAGTTCCAATTGCACAGAATGCGTATGCACTATTTAAAATTTAAATACTATATATGTAATATATTATTAAAAGGTCTCCTGCTTGTTGATACTCATAAAAATGAGACTGCCATATATATATATGATATACTGCTTTGTTACATCCTGTCATAATAAATACTCTAAAAGCAGTTTGTAGAGGAAAAGAGTTTATTTCAAGCTTAAACTTCAATGTCACTGTCCATCACTGAGAAGTCAGAGCAGAAAGTCAGGGACTGGAAGCAGAGGGTATAGGGTAACATTGGTTCCTGGATTCTCATTGCCTCATGGTTAGGGGTTTTCTTATAGTGAATAGGCCAACCTAGATAGCAGCCCTGAGCTGGAATACACAGTGGTTCACTGATTCACCCAGTGGGCTAGGTTCTCCTATATCAATTAACAATGAAGACAGTGCCCCACAGTTGTACGACTGGCTAGTACGACCTTGACAATTCCTCAACTGAGGTCTCCTAAAGTGTGTCCAGTTGACAACTGAAGGTAACTAAGAAAAATGCTTAAAGGCAAATCCGAGATGGGCATTGTCGCGACCGTCTGAGATCTCAGCACTTGAGAGGTAGAAGCAAGATAATCGTCTCAAGTTTAATGCCAGCCTGGTCTACAGGCACTTCTGGGCTAGCAAGAACTACCTAGTGAAATTCTCTAAAAACAAACCACCCACCAAGTAAAATTTCCAGACCCACACAAAGCAGAACCTACTTTATTTCTTTCAAGAACAATAAGCAATATTGATCTTCCACGTTTGTCAAAGACCTGGCTTATTCCTGGGTATGTCAAGTGGTCTCGGGACACACAACTGTTTCCTACTCTTAAAATAGTATATTTTATGATAACTACTTAGGTAATGACAGGGGCATGGAAAGGGCAAATTCAGATTAAATCTTAACTCTTTTGAGTTTTTATTTCTTAAGAAAGCGTGAAACTCCTTAAAGTTACAACTTTCTAGGAAACACTTTATCATAGTCCCTGATTCTAGGAAATATAATTTATTATTTAATATATTTATTATTTGCTGCCTAAAATATATACCTTTAATGCTCCTAGATATGCTAAGCATATTATAAAAATAACCTTGGAAAAAAGAATGTGTAGAATTCTTGAACAGACCATGATTTCAGATGGATAAGCAGTATCTGAAATGTGATGTTTTTTACTGTGATAGAGAAACGATAATAGGATATGCAGATCTTAAACAAGGATGTTCTAATTCTTGTCAAATTTCTCTACTTTGTGATCTCTTCTTGATTGAAGAACAATCCTGATAAGACACAAAGCCAAATTTTTACATTTGCAGGAATTGAAGATACTTCAGGCCATGGTGTGCTGGTAAATACAGGATTTTCCCAACTAAAAGGTTTATTTCCTTCTTCATTTGTACTGGGCCATCTTCTTGGCTATCTCTTCTCTAAACATTGATTTGTAGACAAAGATTCATTGTTCAGGGAGGTTTCAACACTGATAAAGAACTATAAGACCAAGGTCTGCACTAGAGGGCCAGTCTTCTCACAGTTTTTAGATTTGAACTTGGGTATTGTAGTTCACACCTTTACCACCAACTCTCTGGTGGCAGAAGTTGGTTGACTGCTCCCAACTCAAGCCATCATCTACAAGAAGACCAGGGAAAGTAGTTAGTCAGTGGGGTCTGCTCGTGTGGTGACCAGCAACGATGTATTCACTGCAGTTACTCTTCTTATAAAACAAACAAATAAAAACCTCACATATCCCACAGAAATGGAGATACATGAAATACCAGTATTTGCGAGGCCGAGGCAGTAGGATGGGAAAAAAAAGTCCAGGTCATTTTAGGTTAAATAATAAATGAATGAATGACATTTTATGGTTTTGCTCTCAACAGTACTGTCAACATACAGTTATGTTCATGAAACGTTAAAAGTTTAGGAGGGAATTAAAAAGTTAGAAATACAACACTATCTGACTTCAGTAATTATTATCAGCTAATTAAAGCAGAGAGTGTTGGGAATGTTTAAACACATTCTTATTATCAAAAGATCAGTAGTTAGCGTGATGAAATATATTGAGGACACTAAACAATGAGGAGTCTATAAACAATGCATCACAGAGAATTAACTCTGAATCAGGCTCATTAGAAGGAAATTTGTCTGTCCCTCTTCAGGAAGGCTGATAGCAGGAGGATATATGTGTGAAGTCCGTGTTCTTTGATGTATCCCTGAATCTTCCAGTTATTTTTTTTCTCTAAACTCAATCTACTCCTAAAGCATCTAGGAAAAGAAGGAGTAATGGACTTGGGTAAGGCAGTTTTGCAATTTAATGTTAGATCTCTATCCTAATGTCAATGTTTGTGAGAGACAGAAGGCCTTGGTCTAGATATTGTGTTTTCCATGTGGATATCCAGTTGGTCCAGCACCATTAGCTAAACTAACTCATTCTGCATCTTCTGAATTACCTATTATTTCTTGACTAGTAATCACTTCGAAACAGGATTTTCTTCTTCTAGGAGATGTCTGAACATGTGGAGAAGTGATTTTTGGAAGTCACAATTTGGGGGAGGATATTTTTGTAACCAAATTAGTAGAGGCCACAGAGAACTGGAGTATTCCCTTTGATACAGCACAGCTATCTTCACTCCCAATGTCAATAGTATTGTGGTCAGGTAAATTCAACTTTTCTCATTCTCCATGCCTGCCTGCCTGCCTGCCTGCCTTCCTTCCTTCCTTCTTTACTTCTTTCCTTCTTTCCTTCTTTTCTTCCTTCCTTCCTTCCTTCCTTCCTTCTTTACTTCTTTCCTTCTTTCCTTCTTTTCTTCCTTCCTTCCTTCCTTCCTTCCTTCCTTCCTTCCTTCCTTCCTTCCTTCCTTCCTTCCTTCCTTCCCTTTCTTCCTTGTTTTTTTTCACAATGAGTATGGGTCTGGTCCTCTATTAGTTTACTCACTGGATACCTTTTAAATAATTACTACAATTTACAATCTAATTGATAATTTAAAGTGTGCGTATGTGTGTAGTGTCTTAAGATACCTGCTGTATGAAGGAAAGGTAATCAAAGAAAGGGCATTTAAGCTGAGATTTGAAGAAGAGTTGGTAAAAAGTTTAAGAGTAGCATGTGACAGAGTGTGGAAAGGATTAATTTTCAGGGCAAAGGGAATACTCCCAGAGATACACATAGTTCAGTTTCTCAGAAAAGAATTTCTCAGCTTCTGCCCAATTCTTTTTTAATTGACATAAATTAAAATAGTTTATTTTTAATAATAATAATATTTAAATTGAAAATAGTTTTTCATACATCATAGTCTGATCATACATTGCTTTCCTATCCCTCTGCCAAAATTCTTGCACTCTTCCCACCCACTCAATTCTACTCCTTCATTCTCTTTCTCGCTCTTAAAACAAACAAGCAAATAAAACGAACAAACCAAATTCATAAAACAAACAACAACAACAAAACAAAAAGCATGAGAAACACACACACACACACACACACACACACACACTCACACACACTAAAAACACAAATTCAGAAAAACTATAATGTACAAGTGAAAGATCAGTATGGGGGAAAAAGTCTCCAAAAATACCATAAAGTTTGTATTGAGTTGGTCATCTGCTGCTGGGTGAGGCGCCTTCCCTTAAGTGTTCTTTGCGTACCTGGAGAGACTTCATTGGAGGGAACTAAGTTCTTCATCCACATGTCCTTGACCCTAGAACTCTTCATTGCTTCTGCCCTGATGTCACACCACAGGTGATATTTGCTTCTCTAACTATCTCCATGACAGAGGTACTAAACAGCTTATAGCGTCTCAGGAGCTGCATGGATCAGTTAACCTCCACTTAGCTGCAGATTCTGTGGTTCTAGCCTTAAGATGTCATGCAAGGACTTTGAGTAAAAGCTCTCTTTTACAAGGCCAGAGAAAACCTCTCAGTGACCATGGTAAAATAAAGTTCAGGACCTGTGATCTCTGTGGAGAAGGTTTGACAGAGGAAGGAACGAAGCTGATCCTGACTTTAAGTCCTGAAGTCTTACATTTAATCATACCTTTCATTTCACCATAAAGCCCTGGAACCAATGAAAGTTAGACATCTACAGACATAACAATTAGCCACACCTGGAAAAAGGTTTTTTAGTTTTTTTTCTTGGACCTCCAATAAAATATTTTTCAGTCTTTGATAATGTATATTCTTCAAGGACACTGTTTCTCAGCAGGACACTAAGTGGCAAATTGATTCAGTTTGTTTCTGCCTTCCACTTTCTGTGTATGTTTTCTGCAAAGTTATCATTGATAAGTACTACATACCACCCTTCCACATTACATACCGAAGTACCAGGTAATGCTCTTCCGTCAGTTGATCTTTACTCTGGAGGTACTGTGTGCCGACACTGGTCACTGATGCTACTGCAGCAAATAACTGTTCTCAAGATGTGTGCAGATTATGAAATATTATAAATAATTAACTAAGAATAATTCCAGAGAGTGACCACCATAATGGGAATAATGCAGATCATGACTGTGTAAGTTTACTTGAGACTTGAAGATTGGTTGGATTACATCCATTATATACTGTTAGTTCCTTATGGAAGTATAGGAAGGACAGAAAGCTATCTCCTGAAGTCCAAAGGTATTGGTGTGTTTATTCTCTTCCTGAATATATTATAGCAGATTTATCTTTGTGTATCATTTCAGTACAGCTTTGACTAACACGAATTGAACTGTGAAGTGCAATTGCAAATTAGCTGAGAGATAAATAGGCTATCTATCAGTTAATCATGGCTATGGATTGGAAAATGAAAGACAAAAGTTGAAAAGCTTCTTTCCTGAGTAGAGTAAGTAGGGTCTACAACAATTTTATTAACTCTATATCTTCCTAAATCATGCATTTCTCTCCAGTATGAATTAAACACTAGTGATAAATTTTACCATTTCATGCACTAAGAAAAGTACTTGGTGTTCATCTGAATGTGTGTGTGTGTGTGTGTGTGTGTGTGTGTGTGTGTGTGTGTTTGTGTGTACTAACTGGCTAAATTTTAGCTTCTCCACACACCTGATCAGGAACATTGCTGTCACATCTACCCAGTCATAATTTCCAGATTGTGCTGAGGGTACATGAGATAACTCTGGGAAAGGTTGGGTTGATGAACCAGTGTAGTAGTAGAGCTTTCAACGTTTGAGTCATCATCCCTCCCAGAACCAGTAAACACGCACACTGTGCTGTGGGTGTGCACTGGAAAGGAGACACAGGACACTCAGTCATTAGGTAAAGAGTCATTAGACAACTTCATCAGGATAAAGGCTCTGTGTTTTATCCAGTTCCCCGCAACCATAACTAATAGTGCACAGAGCAGTTTTCTCATAATGGAGGAACTTCATATGTGAAAAGTCTCGAACATATATTTCAATGATTTTCCACTGGGAAATTTAATACTCTAATTATATTTAAAACAATTCAAATAGTATAATTTCATGGTGATGGTAACAATAACAAGTCCTCTCTAGATTTATTCTGACTTTTCTTCATAGCAGAAGTTAATTCTACTAATTTTGTTGAAGCAAACTGAAACTGAGATTCTAAAGTACTTACCCAAATGACAACTGGTGTTTTTAGTGACCACGAAATGCAACTTCTTTTGGGTCCCATTGGGGAAAGTCACAACAAAAAAATGTAGACATGGAGCAGTTTACTTCTATTACAGAAACTGCAAAAATTGCAGGATAAATATACAGAAATTCATGACTTTCTCCCCTGTTGTGGGAAAAGAAAATCCTAACTTTTCCTACAGTCACTGGGAATAAATTAATAAATGAGATCATGTTTTCAGTTTCTATGTACTATTACTATTGAATATGCAACGATATGCTTGAAACATCTTTAACAATATATGTCTGAATTAAGAACTTCATACAATGAAATTTAAATATATTCACCCTCCTTTCCCAACTCCTCAAATAATCACCATCTCGTCATTCCCATTCCTTCCCTCCTTCCCCCAACATTGACATTTCTCCTTAGCCGGTTTTTTTCACTGACCCCATCAGGTTCAGTTTGTGTAGTCCGACTGTCTTGGCAGTGGTTCTGCTCTGGTTTGTGATCAACTCATCAGTTCTTACATCATCAAAGAAAACTGATTTCCCCCTCTCCCAGGAGGTATCAGATGCAAGTATCTCCTCAACTGGTGATGGTGTTTCCTAGCTACTGTTCCCCATATGCTGGGGTTTTATCAGTCTTTATCTTACTCAGCTCTTGGGCATGCTGTCATAATTCTTGTGAATTCATTAGTGCCACTGCTCCTCAATATAATTTCTTTTATTTTTATGAACCCTGTCTGGCTCTTACAATCGATCTCGCCTCTCCTTGTCTATTACCACTGAGCCCTTGGGGGAGGGGTGTGATATATAAGTTCCATGTTCAGCTCAGCACCTCACATGCACTATTCCTTCCATGTTGACAGACAAATTGGGGCACTCTGGGTTCATTGGGTACCTGTTGAATATATATTATTCCAGATTTTTGAAGCAGAAAATATTTACACTCATAATGAGTCAATTTGTTTTTTTTTCAAACATTATAACATAGAAACTAAAATATTTGGTAGTTACTCAAATACTAATTAAAACTACCCATATAATATGGCTTAATCCATAATAATTTGTTACATACATTATTTATCATGAATTACTTTTTCAATCAACCAATTATCCAAACTAAAGGAATATTTTGAAAGAAAAAGTCACATTCAGAATTTTCCAAAAATGACCTCTTTTGTTCTAATTTTGTCTGTAAACAACATCTTTTGCAAAACTCCTTTCATATTTCACAGATCTTTAAAAATTCAAACATAATTTTACAGTTACATGAGGAAAAACTTCCCAAAATCTATTTCAAGAACGAATGTACAAGATTCAAAATCAGTTAGTACATTGTTTTAAAAAAAAAACTAAAGGTCATCCAGTTATCACAAAGCCATGTAAAGTAGTTTAATAGGACATTAGGTAAATATGTTGGTAACTATAGGGCTATTAAGCAATTTTCCAGAAGAAAATTTCAGTTGCATATTCAATTAAATTATTTGCTAGACTAGATCTGTCAGATTAACATTAATGCAGAAGACAGTCATCATTTGTTATAATTAAAACTTACAGCAAAATCATTGAATTTGCTTTTAAGATAAACAAATTATATGGAATAGAAATAACACTAGATCATGAATTCCATGTAGGCTCTATATTTACATATAAAAACTAATTTTCTCTTGGACGTTTTAGGATTCTCTGCTTGGGGGAGCACTTCCTCAGGTGCTTTTGGATACGCGTGAAATTACGTGTGTGTGTGTGTGTGTGTGTGTGTGTGTGTGTGAAGACTGAACCAAACAACACACATTGATGTTAATGGGAATCTCTCAGCTAAATCTCCTCACGCTGTGCTAAAAATGTACCTCCTGATGTTTCAGTAGTTTTCCAACTATCACTGAAGATAAAATAGAGTTATTACAATCTATAGTATAAATATATATTTAGATAGTTTAAATTATTTATTTGATATATGGTTCTGTGGATTGTTACCCAGAGCTCAGACCTTGTAATTCACCTTTTAATAGTGAAAATCGTGATGCTCAATAGAAAAAACTATATGTTTTACTCTAAACAAGACAGAGATGCTATGTTTCACTGTGGAGTTCATTTTTCTTCTTGTTTCAATTCTGAAAGGAAGCCACTAAGATACAGAGAGAAAGCACCCAGAGTGTTAGTTAATACAAAGCTGTAAGTTAGAGGTGTGCTGGGAGATTTCCTCCTTGCCCAATTGTCTTTATTTTTAACCTACACACTAGCCCAGGCTTCAGAAGCATTCTGTCTGGTGTAAGACACAGTGAGGTTTACTAAGAGCTTTCCCTTAAGTGTGTGTGTGTGTGTGTGTGTGTGTGTGTGTGTGTGTGTCTATGCATTTGAAAAGTATGTTCCCACAGCATTCCCTCTTTTCATTTACTGATCCTAGAAATTGTATACTCTGCAAATTTTTAATATAATGAATCTAAACCTTCGGAAAGTCTACATAGTTAGATATTTGTCTTAGCAGATGTTGGTTTGCAGTGATGTCTTTCATGTACAGAACCAGGTGACTTTGTACTTGCCAAAACATGGCTGAATTTCTCACTGATGAACAGTAATAGAGCATTTCCTATCTACTACTCTCTGGCTACAGAGCTGCAAGCAAGAATCATTGTAGTTTTTGTTTTGCTTGCTAGCATTTTTAATTGTTATATATAACTTTGGTGTAAGAAAGTAATGAAGAGAGCTACAGGGAGGATGGATAAGGTACTTTGAACATCTCATTATACTAGTTGAAAGAGAACACTTTTAAAATTTATGGCATGTTTAAATCATGGAGAAAGAATGGTTGTTATTGAAAGTCTTTTCTCATTTGGGTGGAATGATAGAATAATTTTATGACAGACCAACTCATAGAGTTTAGTCTGTTGCTGTTGCTGCTGTTTGAATGTGACTGAAAAGGACGAAACTACCATTGATAATACTTAAACCAGGAAGACAGTTAAGGTGGAGCTGAAGAGGTGGCGGAGTCAGTCGGATATCTGCTATGCAAGCATAAGGACTAACGTGTGGATACCATGAACCCACATAGAAATCCAGGAATGGAAGGTCTCTGAGCAGGAGTGGTGAACAGAGAGCCCCGGCGATTGCCTGCAGCCAGCACAGCTGAAACATCATTGTATTTCAGATTGTGTGAGAAATCCTGTCTCAGAAACCAGGAGCAAGATAAGAAGAAACATGATGTATTGTCTACCTTCAACATTTACACACACACACACACACACACACACACACACACACACACACACACGACACGAGAGGGGGGGAGGCAGGGTAGGGAGGGAAGGAGGGAAGAATGAAGAGAGGGACAGACAGAGGGATGGACAAAGGGATGGGGGATGGAGAGAGACAGACAGAGGGACAAAAGGAGGGAGGGATAGCTAAAGTCCTTGGAGAAACGTCAAATATTTACGAATGATGAAATATCTTGAAGCAGGAGGTTGGAAGATGTATTAAAGCACTTGACTAAATGAGGTGAGTAAGCGCAGTACTGTAGACCTGTTGAAAATGGTTTTTCAGGTTAACCTTACTTTGGATATCTCCGGAGACATGGACAGTGAACTAAACAACTTGATGAATATGTTGATTTCAATATTAAAGTGTAGAAATTGTGTTCCTATACCCCTTAGGAAAGGCATGGTTAAAAAAAAATTCACTGTCCTCACCTGACCACTGAAGTGATTCTTGAAGCTCTAGGATCAGACTTGATGACTGAAGAGAGTCATGTGGGGCAACAGGCAGAGTAAAAGCAGACCAATGAATGGGGTATTTAAAGACTTGAGAGCTTAGGAAGAGACGGATGACACGTTATAAAACAAGGGACTGGTTTTAAGACAGATGAATTTATCAAAAATATAATGTTTCTTTAAATTATAGACATGGAGAGTGAAAATGGCATTTTAATTGTTAATCTTTGACTCTGTTCAATATTTTTAGAGATGAATTTGTACTCTAAAATATTGAAATGTGAATAAGAAATGAAGTAGTAGAAGTGGCTGTTGGGACTGTCAAATATATTCCAAGGAATTGGCATGGAGAGGAATCAGATACAATGGAAATGAAAGATGGGATAGTTGGGAACATGTTTTATTGTTGATTTGTTTCATTGGGTTGTTAAAAATTTGCATACATTAATCATTAGGAAATTCGTTTAATAGTTATCCCATACTGGATCACTCCTGACAGTTAAATGGGCTATTAGTATTCACTGGGGGATAACAGGCACAATTGTGCCCGTTAAATAAGTGCCCATTAAATGTTGAGGAACTTACGCTTGGTAAATTTAAGTTGTAACCCTTTGGGAAAACAACCTAAGACAGAATCCAAATCTTTTAGGTTCTTCGTGGTAGATGTGCTTTACTTTATGGTATTTATTCCTTAAGTAATTGGATCCATAATGATTTTATAAGGATTTGGTCACATGCATAGGTAAAAATTTATAGGTCATTTATATAGAGAGGACATTTTAGTAAGAGAAAAAGATAACATGAGGCCTGAATATTTTTCCAGTGGAATATATCTAGCAAGAGTGTGGTCAGTCACTAAATATCCCAATCTGCAGGATTTTCAACATTATTCATTTAGTTGTTCAGGTTAACTTATTTTATAACAAACAAGGCTTTGATGAAACCTTATTTGTATATTTCAAACTATTGTATTTCCAAACCTGTTTGTCTTTTCCAGAATAATGTGTTAGTGATGCTAGTCAGTACGATTTGTCTCCTTTCTTGCTAATTATCTCAGTTGTTTTGGATCGTTAAGCTATTGAATTTCCCACTTCTTTTGCCTCGTGTACTATTCTGCAAGGTTTCTCAAGCTGAGCATTGGTTCCAGCCAGTAGTGTGAAATGAACAGGACTGCTCTGGGCCCTGTGGAACTTGGAGGTCCATCTTGGACACTTGACCAAGTGTCCAAGGACTTGACCTGCTTCCAGTGACCTGGAATTTAGAAGACTTAAATGTTTGCCATAAGGAGTGTTTTGATCACCAAAGGAAATGACTTGAAATAAATGGATTGAGTCTTTATTATCTTTCCACTCTTCTGCACACCCAGAGAAAATAATCTATATTTAAAGTCTGTCCTTAGAACAAGTAAAATAGTCCTCAACTTATGACAGATTTACTGAGATAGCCTTAAAAGCCTTTATAATGCAAAAGAAGCTTTATAGTTGAAAGAAAATAGGCAAATTTAAAGGCTCATATAAACTCAGTTATATTACAAAAAACTTGTATATTTTTATAATTTTTATGTAATAAACAACTTTGGGAAGCAAAACTTTAAACCCAGATCTGTTGGTAGCTGTCAAGGTCTAAATCACAGCAGGATAATTTGTTCATATTCCCTGTTCATTGATTCAGTTTGGTCTCTTTTTTCCGTGTGAGACTCTTGGAGATCTTGGCCTCTGTGCAATTGTCAAAAATATCTGTTTCTCATGACAACACACATTTTGTCCTATTAAAAATGTTGTTTTATTTACAATTTCTAAGTAATGCAATTATAATTTTAAATGTGGTAGTTAATATCATGTGGTACCTTGACTGAGATAAACGTATTTGTTATCTGGGACAACATCATCAGTGGATGTAGCTATAATGTGTCTGGATGAACACATATATTGTGGAAGTGAGTAAGGATGATGATGGTCTTTACCAATGGAGACTGCTATCACCCATCTATGTGAGACCCCCATATGGATCAAAGTGGTAGAGGAATTGGGGGAGTTATTATCTTTCTTTTGAGATGAGACGTCCAACTTCACCAGTCAAATATTAACTGAGAATTTAGTTCTCATATTTTTTGACTAGGGTAAGGATATACCCTGTTGTCTTTTCTGCTTTTCACATCTTCTGTTCAGGTTGAAAACAATGCCACCAAATATCTGGCCTTCAAATGACAACTTGTGAGATTCTTGGGCTCCATAATGATATGAGTCGTGTGTGTGTGTGTGTGTGTGTGTGTGTGTGTGTGTGTGTGTGAGAGAGAGAGAGAGAGAGAGAGAGAGAGAGGAGTTTTACTTATTTCCCTGAAAAGCCTTGATGTAATTAGCATTGATGAACTCTGGTGAGTGAAATCTGCTGTCGTCATTGGCAAGGGATGTGTTGGCATTGTCTCTAGCAGCAAATGTGACAACCATATGTGAAAATTCTGAAGGGAAGAGGTGATGGTAAAAAAGACATTTGCATCCATGTTTTGTAGTAATTGTCTCATAAACTTAGGAACACTGTATTTTCTTTTTGTTTTATATGTATATGTATGTATAGTACACATATATACATATATAGAGAGTACAGACATAAGTATATATAGATATGAACTCTAAATTTTATTATTCTCAACATTATTTTCCAACAGTTCTGAAAAATTTCCTTGATAAGCACCTACAAATAATGGGTTACAATTTTTAACTTTGATTTAGACTACAAATTTATAACCCATGTGTGTGCCTTAAAATTTGCCTGAAAGCTAATGTTAAAAGACTATATGCACATTTTACAGTGTTTCTTGTTTTATGTTTTATGAGAAAAATGTCCTCTTTTATGTCTTTTGATCAATTTGTAGGATGCTATTCTTCATCTCAGAAGTATTAATATCTGATGGATTATGAATTATTTTCACTAACAGAAATATTTGTGTTGATTTTTTGCCATATAGGTGGATAGTTTTTAACGTAGTGAGGTTGTATGCATAACAGAATGTCCAGTTGGAGAAAGTAGAGAAGAGTAGCTTTATCTGTAATAAGACTTTTAAGGTACTTCATTGCTGCAAGTAAGTTTTTACTGGAAATATGAAGTTGAACTTAAGTGTGACATACTGTCCTGTCTCTGTCTCCAGGGCAGGGGCTAAGTTTCAACTGGATCGTTTTTCTTTCCTGAGTTTCTGAAACAGGAAAGCAAGTTCTGAGGCATTTTAGCAATACTACTAATGAAGGCACCATAGGAATCTATTATGGTATAAGAAGGGCGATTTTTGTCAAAATTTACTCTCTAAATATCTTTGTTTTATAAAACATTTAGACAGTCTCCAGGGTAATCAGTTCATATGCAGCAGGGAAACATATTCATTTTACAAGGGAAGTGAGAACAGGAATTATCATTCATGAATAAGCAAATATTTGTAGATTCATTCTTAAATTCTGTGTTTCACTACCAATAGAAGTTGATTTGAAAATGATCTATTTCTCTTTTGATGGGTTATTTTATTTATTTACATTTCCAATGTTATTCCCCCTTCCAAGTTAAACCCCCATCCACTCCTCCCATAGCCTCTGCTTCTATGGGGGTGCTCACCCACCCTCCACTCCGACTTCAGCGCCCTAGCATTCCCTTATGCTTAGCCAGTCATCTAGCCTCCACTGGACCAAGGGCCTCCCCTCCCAGTGATGCCAGATAAGGCCATCCTCTGGTACCCTATGCAGCTGCAGCTATTGGCCCTTCCATGTCTACTCTTTGTTTGGTGGTTTAGTTCCTGAGGGGTTCTGACTGGTTGATATTATTTTTCTTCCTGTGGGGTGGCTCACCCCTTCAGCTCCTTCAGTCCTTTCTCTAACTCCTCCATTGAGGTTCCCATGCTTAGTTCAATAGCTGGTTGCATGGGTCTTCATCTGTATTGGTCAGGTTCTGCCAGAGCCTCCCAGGGGTCAGCTATACCAGGCTCCTGTCAGCAAGTGCTTCTTGGCATCAGCAATACCGTCTGGGTTTAGTGTCTGTAGATGGGATGGATCCTTAGGTGGGGCAGTCTCTGGACTATTTCTGGATGAAATGTTGGAAGGAAATTTAGTAGCCTTGGGCTTCCTATAAGAATGCAAATATTTGAATTCAACCGATAAACATCATTGGTGATTTGGGGTGTCAAGTACTATGATTGAAAGGGCTCAAAAATGTATAAAATGCCAACTCCATATTTTCATTTTTGTTACTAATTTTGAAAGGTTTTACCCATTGACTTGTAAGCAGCATATAAGAGAAGTGAAATAGCTTGTTTGGCGAGATGGCTGAGTAAAGGTGCCTGCTACCATGCCTGGAGAACTGAGTTTAATTCCCCAAGACATACAATACTCAAAGAAAGAACTGACTTCAAGAAGTTCCCTGAAGGCGTGCCTTTGCACACATGCACATACCTAAATACATACACACATACCCCAGACATAGTACACATAATAATATAATTTCAGTAAGGCAGGATTTTAAGTTTCTGAGATGTGCATGTCCACGTGCACACGCGCCGGTGTGCAAACACACACACATGCGCGCGCATACGCGCGTGCATACACACACACACACACACACACACACACACTCACACAAATTTCTGAAGCTTCAGCTTTAAGAATTCTGGAGACAGTCTTCTGATCCGAGGACCTACTGTTTTAAACAGATGTTTAGAGAATAGTGAGACATTGCATATTTTTATTTTATTTTATTTTTTTATTATTTATCTCTTTTCCTGGAAACTTAAGAAGACAGGTACAGAGAGTTGGAATTCTGTCCGTTAATAAGGTTTGATTTGTGTCTGAAGTATAAGTGGAAAGTCTGGTAGCTGCTAATGACTAAAATGAGCTATGGCAACATTTGTTCAAACATGTGGTTACAGGTTGTCACAAAATAAAAAGTATCACTTAAATTAGCAGTGATTCTTGTGATATATTTGAGTCAGCTGTTACTTTGAATATAAGTATCTATACTTAATAGGGTGTAAAATTGGCCATTACACCTATCCCATAATCCCCTTTACAGTAGCACATAGTATGCTCTTTCCATATAATTTATATTAATTAGAAAATGCAGATTAAACTGAGCCACCATAAAAATAAAGCTGTCACCTCTAGCTTGGCAGATTGTGACTTACAAAAACACGTTTATGTGTGAGATCAAGGTTACAGAATTTACTGTTGCTGAAGGCCCCAATGATTGGGTTGTTGGCAGGGTGAAAGAATTCGTGTTCCATTAATGGGTGAACTTCTCACCCATGTGATAAATAGTATACTTTACAGAGGGATAAAACGATGAGATTTATTTGCTCTCTTCGGAGAAATGAGGTAAGGTACATATTGCCACCCTGACTTAAAAAGCTACCACCTTACTAATAAACATACGTAAAACTGGTAAGGTTTTTTTGAGTCTAAGTTTGTTGCAGGCCCATGAAAATGTTTATTTAATTTATATTTTCTGTCATCACTTTTCTCAAGAAAATGAAAAGGAATGTATAGTATCGTTCCAGCTCAGACAAGTATAACACTAGAATTGCTGTTAGCCCCAGGATTTTTAATACAAACTCATTTGTAACATCAAGCTGAGGAGACAAGGTTTTAGTTCTGATAATTTGAATGGTATAAAAAAGTGAGATTTTTGCTTTATTAATGTTCTACTATTTAAAATACATCTAAGTCATCACAAGGCATATAGTACAATATAAAAATCAGACCAAAATAAAAATCATCTTAGTTGTGTTGAGGAAAGTCATTTATATACTGGTGTCTTATTAATGGATATGGTTTTCTGGTCTTTCTCAATTCTATAATTTTATTGAACTGTCCAATCTTTGTTAACTCAAATATTTTTCAATATGTGTTTTGATTTGCAAATTAGGTTTTTAAAGCACTTTCTAGAATATATCTTAGTTCTCTACCCAGGAATTTGAATAAATATTATCTAAGGTCAATTCCAGGGATGTGAATCTAGCCTGGGTATTTTCGTGAGTTATTTCTCAATTTTAGAGGAAGAAGGAAGGAAACGGAAAAGATGCTGTGTGGAATAGAGCTTCCCGTTGGAGATTAGTTCTTCTCAGTGAAGCTTAGAGGAATATATTTGGCATGAAAGGAAAATGAAAGGAAACATAGAAAAGTTTAATTAGGAAGAAAGACTTAGAATCCTGGCTATTAAAATAGCTCTGCGCTGAATTCTGTCAAGGGAAAACCTTTCTGATGCAAGGAGAGGTCCACTGCATGAGTCTAAAACATCTCCCTCCAAAGTAAGATTCCTGTGTGTATCTTGGGATGCTGAGAATGGCATCTATGAAGGTTTCCAGGTGGAATGCTTTTCCCTTTAAAAAAAAATAGCTTATGAGCAACCAGGAAAAACTGGATAATATGTAATTAAACATTCCTAGAGAAGATTATATATCTAGATCTTTTTAAAAGTGACGTTAGCAAGTGATACCAGAACTGCATATCTATTCATCATGCTGGCTTAGGAAGAGATTTTTTTTCCACCCTAATAGATTAAGAGGTGATGAAATCTCATTTTATGTTATATCCTGCGTCTGAATTGATTAAAGCTTTTCTACGTTCGTGTGTTACAATATTGGCCTTCTCATTTCAGGAGTGAATGACTGCTATGCCTCACATCAACTTAATACATAACTTAGAGATGACTTGGAAATTAAAAACAAAAGTCTCTGCTTTCCATTGGCAGACAGGGTTCTTAAGATAATAGTATTGGCTTATTAGGGGGAAAACTGCCTTAATATAATGTTGGGTTAAGAGTTATCTGTTTCTTTTTTCTTTTTTTTTTACAAAAGCATCTAAAACATTTTTTTTAATATATGGATGGTTTGCAGGTCGGTTATGAGGTTGAGTTGTCGTCAGTTGAAAGAAGGCTACCCCCAAATAAAGAGGCGTAATGCATCGATTCAATCTGATTGTTACAGCCTTATGATTGTGTTTTCTTTTTGTTAAAGCAATGCCATCGGTATTTGATATTGCCAAGGAGCAGACTCAGCATGCACCTTGCAGTGGGGCTCACTTCATCCTTCTTCATTCATCAACTAGTTCAATTATAAACTCTTGAGCATGGCACGTAGGTATCCAGGTCAAATTCCCTTAAAGGACAGGTGTGCGTGTGATACGGTTGTTTATCCATCTATTAGCTTCCTGAAATGTCAAAAGCTTCATTTTTTTTTAACAAAGTAGAATGTCAGTTTCTTTTTTACTGGGAGCAATTAAACCAGCCCAAAAAGGGAAGAGCTTTGACAGTTGGATCTGTCAGTGAAAGACTGGCAGGTGGTTTGAGGAAATTGGAATAAATGTTCAACGATATGCTAAGGAGTCTTCAGCAGTGTCTCCAGGACAGGGCAAGAGGTGAGACGGAGTAGAGCTGTCAGCGTGGGTAAGGAACACAGCTTTGGAGCTTCCAAACTGCAGGTTCTGAGGAGTATTTGCTAATTCCTGTAAAGTTTTCCTTTAAGCTGTTACGCAATGCTCTTCCGCCCTGCCCTAGCCATGTTTTGACGCATGGGCTCATCAGGTCATAAGCCCAGGCAAGCTACAAATGCTTAATTCCTGAGCCTCCCAGGCACTGGGATTGCAGGAATTTGATGGCACACTTGGCTTTTAAGTGGCTTCTGAATTAAAAGCCAGTTTATCATGGCGGTTCCTAAGGCAAAGAAGTTTTCTGTTAATGTTTTACTCTCATGTACCTTAACTTGTCATCTCATAATTTCTAATTTTAATTAATAACTAAAAATTTTACTCACTGTAAAAATTTTATAATTTTAAACAGTGTGCTTGTGTGTATGTGCATGTATGTGTGCATGTTTGTGTATAAAATTATAAGAACAATGTAATATATGTATGTATATGTGTATTATATATTTAATACATAATGCATACAACACATCCTTTAGATAGTTAAAATGTAGTGTCAGCAGATTAGATATCATCCAAGGGCATACCAAAATGATTTATTCTTGAGCTAAATATGAATGACTGTGTCCCTGGAACATGTATCCATGTTGCCTTAAATATATGTTCCAATGGAGAAGTTGTTTTAAAACGGGAGAAATTAAGGTTGCATCTTGCTGTTTTTAATCTTGTTAATAAGAGAATTTAAGAATGGGCTCAAATGGATACTTAGGGACAGTTTTATTAAATAGAAAAATAAAAAACAAAAACAGGGCAGGCAACCAGTAAATCTCAGCTGCTGCCCAGACAAGGAGAACGGAGAAAAGCAGAGAGCTAAAGCCATTATATCACATGAAGGTCAGACACAGGACAGGGCCCCATCCGAGGTGGCCCTTAAGAAAGATTAAGGAAGCCTCTAATGTTGGGCAAACCCAGAGTGCTTGGGAAAGCATACCTTGAAAAGAGAGTACAGGAGGAAAAAGATTTATGCTTTATTGAATAATTTACTAAAGTGGGCAAACATGACTTTGATTGGATGTGTCCTTGTTAACTACTGTGCTAAGGCCAAGGTTTCTGAGATTGAAAATTGCAGGGCCTTATTAAGGGACTGATGATTCTGCCCATCTTTTTAGCATGGCTTAACGTGAACCATGTTCACCTTCCAAATGCTGGTCCTTTGGCCTGACAACTGACTTGGTGCATCTAAAATGATAGCTCTCTATCCAGGGTTAATATTATAACCTCTTGACTAGTTTGCTGTTGTTGTTTTGTTTTTTACTTTTTATGTATCAGTATTATTGCTATTCTGACAAATTTATAAATTTTTGTATAAACCCAGAACAAAGACATACTCAATGCTGATTTTTTTTTCTTTCAGAAACATACATTGGGAGATTATGTAGTCAGCCTATAGTAAAAGGAAGAAATATCAATTTAAAAATCTCATACATTATCCAATGACATTATTAGCTTTGCTGGAAGCTAGTTTTGCACATTACAAATATTTTACTTGAGGTTGGCAATAGAACGCTTGAAGGGGACCAAGATAATTGGCTGGGAATCTGTAACATTTGAACTGGAAAAGACTCAACAGTTGAGAAGTTCTCCTATTAGTTCTCTCCAATAATAGAGAGGACCCCGCCCCTCACACGCTACTGTGCTTGGGAGAGTGGGCCCAGCCCTGGACAGTTTTGCTCTTTTGTTACTGTTGTTTGCTTGTTTTTTTGGCTTAAGAAGTTCTCATTCTCTGTCAGCCCGGTAGAATCCTCAGCATGGATATAGCTTTAGTCCGTTGGGTATTTCAGTTCTCCATATCAAATGTAGAAAACACAGGGAGAACGTCCAAACAATTCAGTAATATCCAGATATGGGAGAGATTACACAAGCTGGACATAGCCAGGTTTCCAAACAATGGTCCCTCCAGGAAATCTCCCCGAAGTGCTTTTGTTTTGTCAGAAAATCAATGGATGAACATTTTTCTTTCTCAAACATGAGTTGATTCTGAGCAATGGTTAGTGTTACACTCCGTGAGGAAAGAAAATGGTGCTTATGTGCCAGCATTGGGATTGTTCGTGTAGTCAGAGAAGACTTGTGGAGCTGTGTGGCTCTAGCTCTCAGATTCCCATTCTTCCAGGCGTAATGCCCCAAGAAGGCTGGTTATCCTTCCTCTCCCTTAAGCAGAGTGAAGGGCACAGGTTATTATGGTGGCTTGTTTGCCTCAGTGTCAGGACTGGGAGGTGGGAGGGTGAAACTGGACTCATTAAGCTTTTCAGTTTATTCGTTTGTTGGTCCTCTGTCAAGCTGCCAGCCCTCTCAGTGGGATAGCTGCCCTTTGTATAATAATCTACCAACATTCAGGGTGGCTGCATTCACTGTACCCATTCTGCTGTGGACCTCCATTACGGCTGGGTTTTGAATGCAAGGCTTCATGATATCTGGGTATAAACAGTATGCCCAGTAACAAAGACATCTTTTGTATTTCTTAATCTTATAATCCCAGTGTTTTTCTCAGAAGCTTTGAAGAGGGGATTTTCTGAAAATAAAAAGGAAAATACACAGTCGCTACTCTGTTGTGTATTCTCATAAAATAGCATTTAGGTGGAGATGGTGCTCTTACCGTGTGGTTCTCCTAATTTAAAAACCCATTGGTTCCTCAGGCAAAAATGGGTGAAGTTCCTGGCTCCTTTTCTACCTGTGGAGGTGTGAATGAATCAGCCTTTGTTTTCCTGGGTTACCCTACCTGGCAGGTTACTTTATTGGCTATTCCTGGCAAATGTTCCCGAAGTGCCTGTCTGATCCCTGCAAGATCCTCCTGTTTTGTCCACGTTGGTTCTGCGCAGGTCACATTCCTGCTCTGTTTCTTCCAGGGATTTTGTGCCTCTGGCCTCTTGGCGATCGCCTCCTTTGACTGTTCTGTTTTTTCTTTTCTTTTCTTTTTCAGGAGGGAGGGGGCTTGGGGTGAGTGAAATAAAGTTCACTGACAAAATAGCCAGGCAGCAGGCAGGTGAGAATTACAAATTAGGCATGAAAGATTTGTTTGCCTTCTCTTCAAGATACCTTGAGAGGAGGTAGAAAAAGCATCGACAAGGGGATGCTGCAACCCTTTTAGACACCTCCACTTTGTCTGTTGTTTTGGTCATTGCCTACCTGGATGCTTGTTGGTGTTTGTGAAGGTCAAGATGTTCCCCCCTTTCCATTCCTCTTTTATGTCTGTTGAAGCCTTTAGCTCAGATGGAAATGAACTGCGCGCTCACTCTTTTATACAGGGATCAGTGTAAATGGATATTTAAACGAGCTCATGAGAACTCATTGAATGCTTGCTGTGTACTGTGTTTCCTATGCAGTTTCTCGTTTAACGGATGAACAGATGAACACATGACTTTAAAAGCCAGCTTTTTCTTTGGATATTCATTGGCTTTTTAAGATTGTTTAAGAGTCTAGTATTAGGTGTCTTGTGTATTTGGGAAGAGCATTGACCTGCATAAATTTTTACATGAAATTTTATGCATATGTATGCACACATCTATATAGGCACACACTCTAAATATAGCAATGTCTAGTCATAACTTAAATACAGATGAGTATGAGAAGGTGGGTTTTTTTTTTTTTTTTTTTTTTTTTTTTTTTTTTTTTTTTTTTTTTTTTTGTTTTTTTTTTTTTTTTTTTGAGACAGGGTTTCTCTGTGTGACAGCCTTGGCTCTTCTGAAACTTAGTTTGCAAACCAGGCTGGCCTTGAACTCACAGAGGTCCACCTACCTCTGCCTCCTAAGTGCAGGCTGTGTGCTATCAGGCCTGGCTGAATATGAAAAAGTCTTTGGCATGCCTTAATTAAAAAGAAAGGTCCTTCTATTTTTCATTTTAATACCTTCATGGTAGCAGTTTAGGACTTTCCATGTCAAAATAAAATTGAGGAAAAACATCTTGGTTTGTCTGAATGAGAGTGTGCACATCTACTGAATCGATTATATTTTGGTTTATTTCAATAGAAAAGAAAATCTATCCAGTACATACACACTATTTTATGTCTGTAAATGGATAAAGCACTCAACTTGTGACTGGCTTGTCTCTTGGTAAATCTGTCACAAGTTGGAAATACAACTCAAAATCATTTAATTTATTAAACACCCAGAAAAAGCTTAGCCCACCCTGCCTTAAGCATGCTCCGAACACATTCATTTTCTTACAGCTAGGCAAAGTCATGTAGGACATAAAGCCTCCTTCTGAGATTGTATTGAGTACCATGTGTAATTTATTAAATAGTGTATTGAATGTGAAATATAGAATAGGTATATGAACATGTCACCATAATGACATGTTTTGAATCAGTGTTACATTGAGGGCAGTATTCAAATGGATTTTGTACAGATTGTACCAGCTGCTAATAGCATTATATCCATTCAAAAATTGTCAAATATTGAAAACAGACATGAATTGTAACATGTAGCAAATATATTTCTGAATACGTGTTCCTTAAGTCTTCTGATAAGAAAATAAAACAGAATTATGAATGCATATCACATGTAGAATTCCTGTATTTTCATGTTCTAATAGTTCTCATTTTAAATGTAGAAAGGGCTATAAATCACCACCATAACTTTTGCTTTTGAGTCGTGGTGATAGTTTGGGAATTTTACAAAAATTCTTGTATACCCAATAAGCCCTAATCAGATTTAAGTAATGGATAAATGAATGATCTTTCTCAAGAATACATAAGAGCTCTCAGCTCTTCCCAATTATAAGAATATTTATAGGAGTGAAATGGAGGAGAGATCAGAAAAGCCTACCTATCCCAAGTAACTAGTCCCTTTATATTAAATTAATAAGAAAGGTATTTATGAAAGAGCTCCTGGGACTTTTGTTGCTAAACCTGACAACCTGAGTCCACTCCCTAGAATCCATATTCGGGAAAGACTCTACTCACGCATTGCATCCAAGCTCCACATGTGAACTATTAACACCAGAAACAAACACACACACACACACACACACACACACACACATGCATGTGCACACACCCTAAGGAAAATGAATCCTTGTAACTCACAGCCACATTTTTCAGACTCAATAAAAGCATGCGTATGTAAGTCTTGAACACACTCATTCACATATACTAGATTTCCAGATGTTATTTATATGATAAGCATACATTTATTGCATTTAGATTTAGTTAGCGTTGTAGTTAGAAGAAATCTTAGAATTTTAAGCCAAATATTTTGCCCATCACTCTTCATTTTCAGAAACTGAAGCCCTAAAGAACTGGTGTGCTGGTATTGGGTTTCCTTTGCTTGACTGCCATACAGTAGAATATTTTGTAGCAACATTGTGTCTTGAATGTTTAAGGATGGTGTATAACTCTCAGGAATTGGATTGATTGCTACCAAGTAGCACTCACTAGATAATCACTCATAACCCTCTCTCTCTCTCTCTCTCTCTCTCTCTCTCTCTCTCTCTCTCTCTCTCTCTCACACACACACACACACATCATGTGTATTTAAAATGCTAGTAACGATGTCAACTTTTTCAAAACAAATTTTCAAATTTTGTTTCCTATTGAATTTTCTCTTGTCAGATATTCTTAAAGGCTTATTATAAAACTGTCTGCCCTTTTTATATTCTCCTGATTTGACAAGGATGGTTCTGCTGTTTGGCATCAGCTCCGTAGGATGATGTAGCCCGAGGGGAAAATCACAGGTCTCTTGGTCCTTGGGATTTGAAGCTCAGGTGTTTTGAAAACAGTCTTCTGCCATCGGGCTTAATCTCTGAGGAGGTGTTCTGGCAGGAATTCATCTGGTAGGAAGGAGCAGTCAGTCTGACAAAAATAACTTAAAACCAGTATTATTAGATTTCTTGTGTAGGGGGAACCCTTCAACTGTTTCTGGCTGTCTTGGAGAGAGGACATAATCTATCACTCTATCCAGGGTACTGTTTCCTTCAGGATGCTGGGTAGTAGTGATTACACCTATACCTTAGACAGAAAACACAACAGAACCATCCATCCTCAGATTCGACCTGACTTGTATATTGTTTCAAGGAATAATTTTGTATTAACCAAACCTGACTGCTTGCTTCTTAAGAAGAGGGTGATCATTCTGGTTCTACAATGTTTTTTCTTCTTTACTAGAGCAATAGGAGATTTTTAATTTGACTCACTTTTGGAGAGAAGAAAAACAGAAATGGACTATCAGATATACTTGCTTTTGCTAAAGATTTGTTCTTCTTAGACTCTAGAATAGTATGCCCCAGACATCCTAAGCCTTTAGTAAAAGGGGCGGAGGAAATACCATATCCCCACCTTTTTAAAATATAGAATGACAAGTGTTGTTATTGTGGTTAAATAAATTCAACAACTAACAATGCTCTTCTCTTAATCATTTTATTTTAACCATGGTATTCTTGTTCAGCCAGGAGACTTATCTTTCCAAGTCTCTTTCTGAAGCTATTTTGCACTAGAGTTTAGTAACGATGATTGTATTATAAATAGCAATGCATCAAGAGCACAAGGATTTGTCTCTGGGTTTTATGTATTTGTCTTCTCCCTCCCAAACCCCTCCTACTCGCTCTCCTTCCCTCCTTTCTCTCTCCGACTGCTCATCCCCATTAGAGTGTGTGGTGGGAGGTCCCAGATGACACTGTGGTCATCTTAGTTTCATGATCATTTTCACTGCTGTGACTGGAGAATTAAACAGCCATTATCTGAAACTATTTCAAAATATTTAAAATAGCAATAGCTTTAATGTTAATTTCATAAGTGCAGAAAAGTTGAGAAAGCACTTGGGATTCAATGTATAAGTAGATTGTTTTCCTCTTATTTTTTTGTGTGGTGTATTTATTTTTATTTATTTATTTATTCTTTTTGGTTTATAAATTCATTGAAAAGCAACATTATTAAGTGTATAAACTATCAAATCAATATACTTTTGTGAATTATCTTATTTCATATTTTCAGAACTAATTTTTGTGGGCTGTTTGGTAGCATGAAAATATTAAATGATGCCTTTCCTTGAAGAGTTTTATTATGTGGTTACAGTATTAAATCATGACTCCATAAAATAAGTATCAAAGTAGAAATTTTAAATATCCAACCTTCTTGTCCATAAGAAAATGCCCTTATGTTATTTTATCTTTAATTTTCTGAGGCTTTTCTTAGTCTATTCATATTCACACAAATGCTAATGTATTCATATATTCAAAATATGTATATGAATATATCTTCTGTGTGCATGAAATGTACCTAAGATATCTATTCATTTAAAAATTAGAATTTAACTTTTTACAAAATGTTCTCTAATTCGTATATACTTTTAAAATTTACCTTAAAAAGCTTTTTTTCGGTTAGCATTTGTAGACTTATTTCTTCCTACCATAGTAGTCATATAAATATATATGATATAATTTGTATCTTTTTATATAATTATATTTATATATAATATAATTATATTTATATATAATATAAATGCTGTAATTTTGTTTTCATTCCCCTTTCCCTGGGTCTTTGGTGTTGGTTTTTTTGCCACCTTGAAGACGGCTGAAATTGTCATCATGCACATGTATCATGCACATGTTTACAGGTGCATCCGTGAAAACAGCTCGGGGAGGTGATTTGCAAAGATGTAGGTCCAAGGATCATTGTGAAATTTATAATGGATATTTTATCAGATAGCCCCAAACACTTTTCAAAGAGTAGTCATCAAGAGCAAAAAGAGTTACTATGTATATGAACATCTTGTTAGGGTAAGTTCTTCGCCTCTAGAATACACAATAATCATAGATGTTTGTGAAATTAAATAAATTCTTATAAAAAAGCACTGTCACCATCAACATATTAATTCATATTAATTAATTCACGTACGGTTCCCATATTATTGTCCTTAAGGTTTATAATGTTAGTTTCTATGGTTGTCATTGTCGGATTTTGAAACTTCGTGTTCGAGCCTAGACATGCACACTTCATCGCAAGAGACCAGCAAACATCAACACACTGGTCACCCGATAGCCCGTGTAGCTCACTGATGTGATGTACTCTTTATTTTGCCACATCCTACCACTTCCGTTTTGAATTTCTGAAACACATGAATGAGAAAGAAGAGAGCATCTTCTATAAGTGGTCTTTTCTGTGTTTTGCATTGTTCTGTCCAAGTTGCTGTGCTTTATACACCATCGGTTAAATGTTAGTGATATCATGGTCCTTTAAACGTGCTCACAGGGACTTCTGTAGAGGATATGGTCGGACCAATGGAATGGAAGCAGGTCCATCTCAGCATTCCCCTGAGCTACTTGGGAATTCTTACAGTATCTGGACTAAAATGCATGTAGAGTTCTTGACTAGTTTAGATTAACATTTACAACTTGTGCTAATCTTAAGTATGAGAGTTGCTCACAAGAGTGAGACAATTTGTGAACAGTCATTTCTTATGTGTCCCTAAGTATTATGAAGGTAGCAAGCAGTAGTCTTTTCAGATTCATAAACTTTGAACAACAACAGTGGTAACTTCAGGCCCTTTCTCCATAGAAATTCTAGACATATAAAGTTTGCGTCATCATTTTCATGTAACTGGGTGATTGCCAAGGAGACCATGTCTTCGGTAATTATTCCTCACTGGTCTTTATACCTACCTTTTCTAGGAATAAGCAATGTGTTTCTATGAAAATTCACATCTGCATTCATAGCTTTCTTCATTTTTTATCGAGATATGATTGGTCTCCTTGTGATTCTGATCATTTGATAATAGCATACCATGACCTGTTTCACACTCCTCTCAAAAATTAACCATGCTTCAGTAAGTGCAAAAATATGTACATATGTATGTATGTGTGTGTGAATGTATGTACAAGCAAGCAAGATTAAGCTGGACCTTTGAGATTTCATCATGTATTCAGATCATCACATGATTTCAAACGTATGTATTGTTGAATTCTTAATTTGCCATTTCTAAATCACAGTTGACAGTAGACAGCTGAAACATCGGAGTGGATCTGTGGATGAGAGGAGCTACTGTATAATTGAAGACTTGCATCCTTTCCTTAAATCACATCAGTCCAGCAAGGTGCCTTATCTCAAATCAAAAGTGATAAACTTTCATCTCTGTTACTATGGCGATTCACGTCACTAATGTAGTGTGTGTAAATTATGGTATTTGGAAATGTTTATCATTTTCTAAAACATACTAGACTTGAACGCTACACTTAAGCAAAGGTTTCTGCAGTCAGGTGAGTTTTGGCAAGCAACACACATTATTTCTTTTCCAAATTCAGTGTAGCATAACACCTTAAAGACCATAAGAACTTATATTAGAAGAAAATAACTTAGAATAGTTTAATACTTACATTTATAAGCCATAGGGAGACTTACTTTATTTTTTCCTCATAGAACTTGGAATTAAAGAGTTTGAGAAAGGCTGGCCCAGGTTATCTTTTATATTATTTATTTTCGATCCTTTATTTTATGACTCTATAACTTTACTTTATACACTTGTCTAGTCGCTGAGAATATTCAGGACAGGCACATTTCAACATTTCCATAATTCACCAAGATGGTTTTGTGCTCTCTGCCGTCCATAAATAAAATAATACAGCAGTAGTTTAGTGACAGTAGACCTTCTTTAAGAAGTATTGTCTGGAGATCAGCAGTATTTTTTATGTTATATGAGAGTGATCGGAATGGGGAAGCCCCTCCCCTGCAGTTGGCATGATTTGTGGTCTACACTGTAGCAAGTAATTTTTTTGTTCTGCAGTCATCACTCGGTGGGAATGTAGATTTATTTAAGAACTTCCTTCAAAGTCATGAATGACTTTGAACGAAAGAAGATACAGCATTTTTCCCCCATGTGCATGTATGAGTCAGAATTGCCAACAGGTAATTTGCATAATTTAGTGACTCTGATGTGTTGCTGAGCAAATAGGAGTTAAACAGATTCACGCAAGTACAGGATTGTAAAGTTCAAAGAAATGCAAACTTGATTAACAAAAGTCACTGTCGGAGACTAATTGTAATTCTGCAGCTTAAGAATCCTTGAATAATGTCCCTCAAAAGGTCAGCCAAAAGTCCTGATTCTTTCTACTGTTCGCTTGAAGAGAATTTTTAAATTTAGGTATTTCCTGGCATCAGGGAAGTCAAGAGAGACATAAGCATTTTTTCCCTCTTTCTTTGAAAGTTTATTTCATGAGTTAAAAGATGGGTGGAAATAATACTTGAGCTTCTTGCCATCAGCAGGAAAGGAATTTGTCTTAAAATGCTGTTAACTAAGTTTACCCTGTACCGAAAAGAGCTCTGTATATTGTATATTTTTTCAGCATTCTGGAAATTATACACTTCTTTTTGGTTATTAACTGTTTCATTGTGTCATTTTTTCCTTAGAAAACAGTTTCTAGTTTTTACTTTCCCATATACTGTTAGCATATTAAAGATTCATGCCAATGTAATTAGTTATGCATCTTAAAATAATTATGTTGGTTTTATTATAAATATGGGATGTAATTTCCCAAGACCATAGCAGAAATAATGAATTAGTATTTAGACACTTTTTTTCCTAGCTCTAATGATTAAATGATTGCTTCAATAGTGTAATTTTTCAACTCTACATAATTAATGACTCTGAATAAGCAATTAAATTATGTTTAATTTTGATAACTGTTATGATTAAATAATTACATATTTTGTTATTTCTAAAAATTAATTGTTTTATTGGCTGTGATGTTGATTGAGTTCTCACACATCTAATTTATTGATTTTTGTTTCTAAAAATTAAAATACTGTTTTATGGGACAAACAGAAAGCTCATGTTGACTTCATGGCAGAAATTCTAGATTTATTCTTGGGCAAGAATAAAGCCAGTGAATCATTGATTTAAAAAAAAGCATTACATATATGATAACTTGCTTTTTATGAGTATGTCAGAGGAACTATTAGAGAATACTTTTGCTGGCACACAGCATATTTGGATTTGTTTCTGCCCTGTTATGAATGCTCATCATTTTCTTAATGACTTGAACAAAGACATTAAAGAGTGTTTTTTTTTCACATCTGTAGGGGTTTCAGTTGGTAGCAAGGTGGTACATTTCTGAAAGAACACTTAATATTGTTCGGTGTAGTTTATAAAATTCTTATGAGTTACAAAGAAGCTTGTGACAACTTACTTCTTTCAATTCAAGAGACCCTGGGATGGATTATATTTCTGTAGGGTAGGAGGTTAGGAACAGATCAAGTGGGTATGGAAGGAGGGCTTTTATTCATCTATTAAAACATGAATGATAACTCAGTACATCCTAAATATAGCAGGGCTTGTGCTCGGGGAGTATGTGATTGCAGAAACACACAAACAAGCTGAGTTGTGCAGTAGGGTAGCATGGAGAGAGGCAAGTCATTTAACCTTAGGCTTTAAGTACAGAATTTTTGATGAACTGTAGTATTAATGAATTTTGACAATTATGATCATGTCATAAAACACATAACCAATCTCAATTGTGTCAATGACAATGTTATGCTGAAGAAAAGAATTATATGTGGGACTGAGCAGCAAAACAAAATAAAATCGCAAAATGAAACCAGGATTTGGACCACTCTGAGAAGACCAAATTAGAAAAATTAAGGATTAAAATAGTTCCTGTCCATGTCATCTGAAATAGTATTTTCATGAAATAGCTAATTCTTGAGGACATAACAGCTTTTCGTAGATGTTCTGGGTGTCATATTTCATAGTCTTCTTAATCTGTAGTTTGTTTTAAGTGGCTGACATGCTCGTGAGTGTTTACCCAACTCTTCTAGCACAGTAGAAACGTCAGACATCCCAGTTGGTATGCACAGTATCCCTGAGATTGCTAATAAGGTAATAATTTTAAATGTTGTGTATATTCATTAAATGTATGTGAAATTTTCTTGCTTTAAGAAGATCAGGTGTAGCTATTTTTTCTGTTACCAGGTAGGAAGGTATATTAATTCTGATTATCCTTTCCCAGTAACAAAGTGAGTTTCCAGTCTTTTAAGAAAGTGTGGTACTGTTTAGAACAGTAGGTATCATTCAATGTGTTACCTCAATATTAAAATATACTATATTATAACTTATTATATTTAACAGAGTATTCTGGTTTTGAGGACCTAACAAGTGCTAAGAATGCTTTTTTGAACTATTAGCCTATAATAATATGAAAATCCACTCAGGTTTAGACAATAAATACAATGTATGCAAGGGAAGGTTATATCTGAATATTTACACTCGAAGTCCCTAAGTAATGAGCCATTCCAGTGAAAATGCCTATCATGGTGCTTCACATTTTGATAAGCTGAGGATTAGAAAATCGTGTATATTCCATGAACAAAATGTTAAAATTCTTACACTGTTCCTTAACTCAGATTCAAGAGCAAGCAATTACCTACTTTGGGCTATGGGATCTTTCATCACCAAACCCTTCTTTATGAAACTTACATCCAGATAATAATAAAAAGGGAACTTGCTGTAATTATAAAGAATTTATTAGTGTGGCTCTTTATCACATTTATTTCTTTGTAAGCAGTCTACATTCACAGTGACTTTTCTTCTCTCAAAGCATTCTGTTAGAGTCCTATTAAATCATTTATTTGAATGTGTGGTCAGGGGGGGTGGTAATGAGTAGCTATGTTTGTCTGTATATGTGGAGACCAAGGGTTGAGATCAAGTGTTCTCTTCAGTTGTTCTCTACTTTGTTTTCTATGATGGCTCCCTGAGCAAACATGGACTAATCATTCAACTAGACCTGCTGGCCACAGAGCCCTCAGGACTCCTCTATCTCCACCACTCGATGAACATTGAACTTTCACCTGGGTGCTGAGACCACACTCAGTTACCAAAGATGCTTGAGTCAGCAGTGCTTTATCGAGAGGACCATCTTCCTGGACCCCTAATGACTCATTTCTTATATCTGATCAATATGCTGACAGTGTGTTAGTGTGTCTCTGTGTCCAACTGTGGAGGATACAATTTGGTGATTTTTCTTTTCCATAAACTTAGAGTGGAAGTAAAAGATACACAAAAAAAAAAAAAAAAAAAAGCGCAAAACAAAACACAAAGTAAGGGGTTGGGGATTTAGCTCAGCACTTGCCTAGCAAGCTCAAGGCCCTGGGTTCAATCCCCAGCTCCGAAGGAAAAAAAAAAAACACAAAGTAAGAAAATAAGAAGCCAACATAGGAGGACATAAGTATGGGTCCCTAGAACTCCATTAATGTTTTGCTCAGTAATGGGCATATGTGAGCAATACTACTAATGAAGAGGGAGGCAGATCCACGAGAAGCCCTGAAAACTCCAAGACCACATAGCTTGCTGTAAACAGCAGCAAAAAGAAAGAAGACATTTCTCAAATAAGGTGGAAGATGATGTCTGGCAATGATGGTTGTCCTATCACCCACATACCCATGTGTGCCATGTGCATGTCATCATACAATAGACACACCAGCACACATCAAACACACATGTACACAGACGGAAATAAAATAATAACAGAAAAATGCCCAGAGGAAAATATAACTTATTTTGTATGCACATGTTTCAAATAAAAATAATTATTCTCTGATTATTTTTCTATGTTGTAGAGGGTATCCTTTGCATATGATTATGCCATAAAATTCAAAATTATTACAAGGAAGATTTTGTATTGTTAGGGAAGCATTTCTTCATCTTTGTCCAATTTTTGTTTCTTTGGAAAAGTCATTGAGACATTTCGACATCCTGTATCCCTTCTCTGAAAGGTCATCAGTCATATCGTATGATGAGTATTTTTATTAGCATAAAGCAGAGTGTTTGGGGAGGGAAAAATGTGGCTCATTCAAACAGACCCCGAAGCTCTGCCTATTTCTAAAATACATTGACAAAGCTTACATTCTCTTGGACATGGAAGTAAAATTCTCAAATTAAATTTTACAAGACAGAATTAACGTTGCTTAATGAATAAAAATAAATTTCTACAGTGTAGAAAGCTAGAATATGAGGAAGGGCTAGTCGCAAGAGTAAAACATGGCAGGTATAATAATGATTTTAAATAGTTAAGTAAATCATGACTATATCACTTTATTAGTGTTCCATAAACTTCAAGGCTTGATAAGCTGATATAAATCTACCATTTAATATCCACTGATTAATTTTTGGAATAAAATATTCCTGTGTCTAGTACTGTAGCGAGTAGCTAAATCTGTTTTAAGAAGGAAAGAAGTCTGCCCCCAGTGCCAAAGTAATTATACAAAAATTAAAAAATGGACTTTTAATGCTGTTTTGAACTTCATGTATTTCTGATGAGATTTGGATTTGAAGGTGAAGGGGTTGAGACAGTGTTTTTTGAGGTAGAAATTTTTATTTAGCTACCTTATCTGTCGTACTGTGAACAATTAAGGACACCTAAGTACTGCTTTTATGGCAAGGTTCTAGGTTTTTGTTCAATGTGTACCTATTGTTCTTAAAAATGTAACAGAGGGGCTGGAGAGATGGCTCAGTGGTTAAGAGCACCGACTGCTCTTCCAGAGGTCCTGAGTTCAATTCCCAGCAACCACATGGTGGCTTGCAACCATCTGTAAAGAGATCTGATGCCCTCTTCTGGTGTGTCTGAGGACAGCTACAATGTATTTATATATAATAAATGAATAAATCTTTTAAAAAATGTAACAGAACAGACTGAAGGCTGAGAAGTAGCAAAGCTGAACGAGGGACATCTCAGAAGTGTCCTCTATGAAATCCTTACCTCCTTCCCCCATGATGACTACATAAATATGTTGGATAGAAAATAGCAATGGCTGTTTTTATCTCAATATGTTTTTATCTGTTGAGACATGCTTTGTAACCTACTATATGGTCAGTTTGGGGAAAGGACTTATGAGATGCTTTTGTGTTTGGGTGAAATGTTCTGTAAGTCTGTTAGGACCATTTGAATCATGTCTTTTAGTTCCATTATTTCTCTGTTTACTTTCTGTCTGGATGGCATGTCTATGCATGAGAGTGGGATTTTGAAGTCTGCTGCTATTGAGATGTGGGGTTCTACGTGTGATTTAAGCTTCAATGATGATTCCTTTGTGAACGTGGGTACCTTTGCCTGTGTAGCATTGAGGCATCATCTTGGTGGATTTTTTTTCCTTCGATGAATATGAATTATCTTTCCCCATCTTTTTTGGTTAATTTTGGTTGATACTCTATTTTATTAGATATTGAAATGCCTACACCAGCTTGTCTCTTAAGTTTGTTTTCTTGGGAAATATTTTTCTAGCCCTTTACTCTGAGGCAATGCCTATCTTTGGTACTGAGGTGTGTTTCTCATATGTAGCAGAACGATGGATCCTGTTTTCAATTCATTCTGTTAGTCTTTGTCTTTTTTATTCTGTAATTGAGTGTTGCGTGTGTGTGTGTGTGTGTGTGTGTGTGTGTGTGTGTGTGTGTGTTTCCATTTTTTAATGGGTGTAGATAACCTCCTTGGGTTAGAGTTTTTCATGAAGTATCCATCAGTAGTGCTTGATTTATTACTGAAATTTAGTTTTGTCATGGAATGTTTTATTTTCTCCATCAATGCTGATTGAACATTTTGCTGGGTATAGTATATTGGGCTGACATCTGCGGATTTTTAGACACTTCAAGACATCTTTCCAGGCCCCTTTGTCTTTTACAGTCTCTATTGAGAAGTCAGGTATAACTTTAATAGGTCTTCCTTTATATGTTACATGATCCTTTTGCCTTGAACTTTTAACATTCTTTTTTTTTGTTATATACATTTAATGTTTGTATTATGTGGTGAGAGGTCTTTTTTTCCCCAGTCCTATTTGGTTTTCTATAAACTTCTTGTATGTTTGTAGACATCTCTTTCTTTAGGGAATTTTTCTTCTATGATTTTGTTGGAAACATTGTCTGATCTTTTGAGCTGGAAGTCTCCTTCTTCATTCCTATTATTCTTATGTTTTTGCCATTTCATAGTGTCCCAAATTTCCTAGATATTTTGTGTCAGGAAATTTTTAGGTTTTATTTTGTCTTTGGCCAATGTATCAATTTTTTCTATTGTATCTTCTATACCTGAAATTCTCTCTCTTCTCTCATATTCTGTTGATGATGCTTGCATCTGTAGTTACTGATCACTTACCTAGATTTTCCATCTCCAGAATGCCCTCAGTTTGTATTTTCTTTATTGCTTATATTTCCATTTTTCAGGTCTTAAAAAATTTTATGACTCTTTCATTTGTTTATATTTTCCTGGATTTCTTTAAGGGATTTATTCATTTCCTCTTTAAAGGATTCTGTCATCTTCTTAAGATTAGATTTAAATTGGATTGGAGCTTCTGTTAAAATATCCAGGACTCTGTAGCTGGGCTCTGGTGGGGTCCCATTGCCCTACCTATTGATGATTGTATTCTTACATTGGCCTCTAATCATCTGGGTTTGGGGTTATTATAGGATTAGTTGCTGGTTTTAATGATTATTTCTGTTAGATGGGTGTTTTATGGATGCTTTTTCACTTAATTTCTATTTTTTCTCTTGTCTTCTGACCTGAATGGACTGGGCTTCAGGTGATCATCTGTTCTTCAGGAGCAGTAATGAGTCTTTGCTGGGGTTTTGTGCCTGGGTGACTTCTGGAGCTTTGGATGCCAATTTTACCTCTGGGGTCCCTAGAATCAGTGTGGACTCTGGTAAAGAAGAGTTCTTCTGTTGAAGTTGTAGGACAAAATAAGATACATGTGGATACCACACCAAATGACAGGTGTGGGCCTCAGGGAAATCAGCTGGAGTTGTGGTCCAGCTTATGGATGGGTGCAGTTTACAGCTGTTGGGTATGCTTTAAGGGGAGTTAGTGGGCAGGAATGGCATCTTGTCTGAAATCCCTGGTGCCAGCATGGCCTCCAGGAATGCAGCAGGAGTTGTGGGCCACAATCGCAATGATTATTATTAAGTACATTAATCGTCCTAAATTTTCATGCCAAAACACATTAAACCATTTAATTTATTGATTAATTATTTTGTATTTTGTAATACAGAGGGTTTAATTGATGATCTTGAATGTGATAATGACTACGACACTAAATTGCATTCCTGGACACTGTCTTTTTACTTTCAGGCAGAATCTCATTAAATTACTTATTTTGGGATGGAGCTTGCTTTGTTGTTCTAAGCAAGTTTATCCATTGATCCTCCTGCTTCAAACTCTTGAGTTTCTGTGATTATAGGTCGTATGGCCGGGCTATTTCAAATAATTAAGCTTTTTGCTGTTGTTGTTTTCTCTGTAGATGATTACAGAATATATAGCATTACAAGTAAATGACCATGCACATTTACTTTATTTTAATAATTTAACTAAAATTTGGAGGACAGCTTCTTAGTATGTAGCCTAGCCTGCCTTGACATTCCTGATCTTCCTGACCCATCCTCCAAAGCACTAACATTACCAACCTGTGCCACCACATCCATCTTAATAATCATTGTTAACACTAAATGTCTCCGTCCCATCATACATAGCTCTTTTAAAACTTTAGCCAACTTCACATTTCTGAGGGTTCCATCATATGAAGGATGAAACAGCTTATTCACTGTTAACTGGTATGCGCCATATATTAGTGCCTGTCTGAGGGAATAGTGAGGATTCAGAATAACAGTCAAGTTTCATATAAGGTAAAGTAGTAAAAACCAAATCTGTACTTCGCTATTGCTGTTCAAATTCTGATTCATAAGGCTTTGTTCTGTGTAATCTATGTTTCTGCCTCTTATAATTGTACCCCGTCAGTAACAATGTATCTGCTTAATGAATCAGAACAGAACTGAATGACTCTTCTAAGTGGCTTTTCACTCCACACGGGGTGCTGCCTCCTCACTTCTGAGTGAATCAATGAATTTTTAAATGGGCCTAAATTTTTTCACACACCTTACAGATTTATGTTTTGTGTACACCTTGATTTAAAACCTTGGCTAATATCTCAATCAGCCACTAATATATTTAGTTATTAGGAATGGACATTAGGTTTACAAGTATATGTTACATTTTCACACAGGGGTTTAGGTGATGTAGACAGAATCTTAGATGGCAACAAGGAAAACTGTCGCTTCTGTTTCTGTCCCGCAGAAAGGAGCGACACCACGACATTCTTCTCAAAGCAGTTTATTCAGGAACCTTTCTTTCTGCATGCAAGCAGCAATCTCTCTTTTCTTCCCTTCCTTCTCCCCCAGCCCCCAGCACACCCCCTTATATCCTCCCTCAACTCCGCCTCCTCCTTCCAGACTGCGTAATCTCAGTTCATGGGTCCACATCACATGGCCTGATCTTGCGTCATGGTGCGCCTGCGCAGCTCTCACAATGGATGTGGCTAGTTTCAGGTGTGTGAGAAAGTCAGGTGCTTAGCTGCAGTCCCGGGCACCATCGTGGGACTGCCGCCACACCCGCTCCCCACATCCTTTGTGACTGTATAGCTCAGAATGGCTCCCTACAGAAAACTATTAAACATGACGTTAATATCACCTGGAAAAATAGCTTCGCATCATAATATAAAGGAGCACGAACCATACATATAATGCTTATTCAGTTAATTCTGCTCTTATTGTCCATTCTGTGCTTTGACTTGCATACAGGAAAATAATGATGAAAGAGTTTAATTGCCATGAAAAGCTATGTCTTCCCTTAAGTATCCTGATGGAATATTTTTTTCTGTTAAGGCAAATCTAGACTTTCACAATAATTGTCCTGGCAGAGGTCTAGCATTGAACACAGTGAAGCAGTATTCCTTCTGTTAGTACTAATTACTACCTTGTACACCCAGACATCTAATGATCTCAGTGAAAAGCTATGAAATGAAAATATTCACAGGCTTACAGTGCAACAGGACTAAACAGGAACTTAAATTTTCCATGTATTTGGCTTTAGAGTAAGAGTCTCTCTTAGAAAAAAAAAAAATCCAAGAATCTCTTTTAGGAGACTTTTATGGTCTAGCTTTTCCAGTTTAGGGACCAGGCCCCAACAATCCTGAAACAGGCATTTTCTGCTACATTGGACATAATCTCTCAGATGACTCAAGTTCTCATTTATTAATATTGAGTGAGAAATATATGTATACCATATATGTCAGCATGGAATGGATGTCATACAGCTCTCTGTGTCTATGTCACATACACAGACATATACATGCACATCGCCTCTGGTTCTCATTTATTTGTTTTTTATTTGATGTGTGGGTCCCATATTGTAGTCAAGATTGTATGAACTCACTAGGAAGCCTAGGGTAGCCTCAAACTCAAAACAATACTCCTGTCTCAATTTCCCTAGTGTTGAGATGCAGAGATACAATTTTTTGACTCTTTGAATGATGTTTTAAATTCATGACATGTGAATTTTTATTCTAAAAGCGGTTTCAAAATCCACCTATTTATAATACATAATTTTCTAAACTAATATGTAAAGTGACCAAGGATCTATTAATAGACAGGTCTCTAGTGCCTCAATATTTACCTAGGCAGTTTCAAATTAGTTATTTGCTGTGTAAATCACTTACAATTTTGAGACCAAAGGAGAACCAGCTTATACTGATAGTCATTATTACAACGTTTAAACTGGATTTGATTTTGAATTCATCGAGACCCCAATAATTGAGGAGGGAATTTGGTATGCTGTATTACTAAATATTAGTAGCAAGATTGCAGGGTTTTTGTTGTTTGTAGAAGTTTTTGAGAAAGATGTTGGATTTTGCAATATTATTAACTTGGAAAGACTGTTTGCCTATTTATTTGCTTATCGTAGAGAGGAAAACCTGTTGGGAATTTTTTTAAAATGTATTATAATTACAAAAAAAACAAAAAACACTTGCCATTAGAAATGCTGACTCGTATCTAATTTATTAGTATCATGTTGCTAAGAGAAGAATGGTACAGTATAAAATCATATGACTCGGAGAGAAATTCTGCTTGTTTCACCTTCTATTCTGTCCTGAGAGTAATTAATAGAGCAACATAGAAGGACTGTGGCAGCTTCGTAGGTATAGCAATGGCCACATGCCTGTGGTTCACATATTATTCCTCACTCTGAGAATTTGAGTTTAAATTTTATACTAATACATTTTGCAAATATAGTGTCCTACTTTTGTGTCATAATGGCACCAACCGGCATGTGTCAGGTTCCTCTCCTGTTGCTGTGATAGAGTACTCTGGCAGGTAAGGAAGTCAAGGCAGCAGGGGCTTGAAGCACCAAGGCTAGTTGTCTCCACAGTCAAGAAACAAGCAGATGAAGGTATGCTTCTACTTGGCACCTTGCTTCACTTTGTAAACCTCAGGATCCCGGGTGAAGTATGGGACCTCCCAAAGTGGTATCAAAGTATGATGGTATACGGACAAGAAACATAAGGACTGGGAAGGCTGTATTTGTATATTTACTAGAGTGTGCCTGTGTGTGTGTGTGTGTGTGTGTGTGTGTGTGTGTGTGTGTGTGTGTGTGTGTTTAAATGTACGGTAACAACACTTAGAAAAAGAGGTCAAGTATTTGAGAGAGAGAGTAAAAGTGGGTGGCATACATGGGAGGAGTTGAAGAAAAGAAAAAGAAGGGGAGATTATGTAATGAAAATTTAACTTAAAAGTTAAGATTAGAAATAGTGAAAATTTCAATGTGATCACTCCCATTTATGCCTGTAAGTCTCACAGATGTTTCTGGATTCTATCAAGTTTATATTTAAAATGATTATCATAATCCCAGAGTGACTAGATTATCCAGAAGGACCCCTTTTCACCCCACCTACATTAGGCAGGATGCTAACCAGTAATTCATGCCGCTCGTGTTACATGGGTTTGGACTCCAGCCATTGTTCTTAAAACTTGGTTAAGGACGACATACTTTCCGTAGTGAGGAAAGCTTATAAGCAAGGAGAAATATTGAAGGTCAAGCTATTTATTAAAAGCGTATGTAGCAAAACAGGATACATTTTATATTTTACAGAAACTCTTTTATTCCTGCCTCATAAGGCTTGGGTGCATGGGCAGGGGTTGTATGTGTGGGTGCTGTGAAAGAAAGAGTGGGTAGGAGGCAGTTTGTGCTTTAGTGACCTGAATGAAACATCACCTTTGAACTCTAGCTCAAGAGGCTATTGTAAGAGATGTAAAATTTTCAAAATTATTAATCAGGTATGTGAATAATATGCCCATTACCTCTGAGTTCAGAGAGGCCAGGACAGTGGGTTCTGAAGAAATTAGCATGATTTATGAGTAGTTCCAAGTCATATTCATTTCAATTTATCAGCATGACCTTGTTGTGACTCCTTTAAAAATCTCTGGCATTCACCTTGAGTCTCTGTTCTCCCTTGGTTTGAAAAGTTGCATCGTTCAGAGGCCTCTTTTTCTCTATTCAGTTTATGTGCGCTAGAGTAGGTCAGTCTCCAGTTTCAACTTTTCCATCACTCACAGTCTGAATTGATCAGAATGTTTAAGGTCAGTGGACCAGAATAATTTGTCCTTGGTTCCTTTATGAAGGTCCTTCAGAGTCAGAGTGTAAAGACTAGCTTCCTTCTGGGAAAACGGGAGTATGCAAAGCTCTTTTATAATATGGATGTCCTATTTCCGGGGTGATGATACGTGAGGCGTCTAACTCATATTCAAAGTTCATCTTAAAGTGTGGTCCTGTGATGACTGATATGTTTGCTGTACATAAATTTTAAGGGTCGCATAGCATAAAATCTGCTTAAATAGATCTTATCTCTTAGAGCCTGGCATTATCGTTGAATTTCGATTATCTTATTTCAGTTTTGATCTTAGCCCTTCCAAAGCACCTTCCTCTTCACCACATGTGTTAACACTCTTGGAATATGTGGGTGTCTGTGTGTGTCCTCATTGGATAATTTCCTTAGTCCTCAATAATGAAACATTAGCATCATCCATCCCACAAGGATTGCTTCTGTCCTTTGATAAGCACAAATATGATACGTGATATGAAAGCATTCTCCAAACTCCTAAGGTGACGGTAAACATCAAATATTGAAACCTGCACTTTATCTTTCTAAGAGCGGCAGTTCTAAATTTAAATGGATGTTTTCCACATGGGAGACATGCAATGAGTCTTCAGTACCCATTTCTATTTGCACATTCCTGGGGCGTCCTGGTACAAGTTGACTGCCCTCCCTTTAGCATATGCGACTGGTGCTTACCAGAGAAAGCATTTCTTTCTCTCCGCACAGCTGTCTAGGTCCTCCTAACAGAGTGATATCTAGCAGAGAATAAAAGAAGGAAGATTTCCTCAATAAATATTGGATAGATGTTTGAAATATATAGTTTAATCATAGTTCTTGGCTTCACAGATAACATTCAACGTGATGGCGCCCAATTTCGAAGTGCTATCCTAACGTTATTTCTCTGTAAATTTTGATTCCACTGATTTATGCTTTTGTTAAAACCATAATCTAATATTTTAAAATGTGTTGGCCTTCACAGATACACATGAGGATGCTACTCTTTAGGGTATGTGGCAGTAATGTCCCTGAGGATGTGAACAGTTGGGTGTACATGTGGATGTGTAGAGGTATGGTGGTTAATGGTGGACATTGGATGTTTTTATAGAAGCTTTCGTCCAAATGTTTAATTCCAATGAACATGGAGTTAAGTTGTTTCTCTGGCTTGCTAGCCTGTCAGGAAATTGCAGGTCTCCTTCTGTCCTGTCTCTCCTCTCAGGTACTGTGAGAGTTATGTGTCCTCATGCTGAACTTCTATATTAAGGCTAGGAACTCAGATTCCCCACCTTGTGCAGTAGGTACTTTTCACGCTGAGTTGTCTTGTCAGCTCCTAATAATGCTGGTTTTTGTGGGAAAACTTAGACATCAGTGCTCACACAGACACTGCACTATCTGACTGTTTCAAAGGTATGTACAAATTAGATCAGTTTTGTTTCTTTAATCTGTGATAAACATGACTTTATCCTCTCCCTCTCTTTGAAAATTGGAAGAAAATAGTGGGCTCATGATTATTAACTTAGATTATAAACCACATAACATTCTTATTGAAACCGAGGATGATTAAAGAAGGCAGCTTTAAAAAAAACAGTTATTTTTTTAAAGAAAAGAATGTGTTTAAACCTAAAAAAATATACCATACATAGATTTTTATTTGTTCTTGTCTGTAAAACACTTAAGGCTACACCAAACACACTGGGAGCTGATATTATTAGTGAAATGGAACGCCATTTCAGCTAATGTTTTAAAAATGACTCTACATATTAAGAAGAAAAACCCAATATTATTTTTCCTCAGAGGAAAAAAAATTAGTTTTGTAACTAATGACCATACATACAGCCCCCTTTTCATATCCACCGCACTAAGCACAGTGTTTGTTTCCTTTTGCAAACTTTTTACAATATTGTAGTGAAGCAAAAACGTTCATTGCATTGAAGACAAGACAAAGACATTGTCTGTGATAGTTCCCCAAGTTTCTGCTTCATTGTTTTCTTTGTTTGGTCTCATTTTAAATTAAAAACAAACCAAAATGAGATTCCCTGCATTTTCTTTTTTAAAGAAATGTTTACAGAGGCAATTCATCATTTCCATACACAGGGAAAAAAGTTAAGTGTAAAAAAACTAACTGTGGCTGGAAGTCTACAAGGCTTGAAGTCATTCACAACTTCAGTTGTTCATCCTCCGAATTCTACTCACTGGCTGTGTTACAACGTAGTAATTACTGTTTGGCAATTTAAGGACAAAGTTCAATGTTTCCTATATTTCTCAATAAAACACTGGTCAGATTGTTTTGTTGTTGTTGTTGTTGTTAAAAATCAACTAGCTAGTCAATTATAGTAACACTAATTTTGAATCCTACCACTATATATCCATCACAATGTCTGTTGGGACTAGAGAATTTAAAGGCCATTTTCCATGTTGTCTTGCAAGACGTAATGACCTGCTACTTACTTTTGTAAAATGAATTATAATTATTAACTTACAGCACCATCCTGATAAATGGGTTGCTTACTATCCTTGTTATATTTTTCTTCATGTTTAATGCAATTTTAATAAAAATAAGACCTTTTTTTCTGGATGCCTTCACCAGCTTTAGATCATTGGTGAAAATTCACTTCCATTAGAGTAATCACACAAACACTAAAACAATACACAGTTTGATCTGAGAGAAAAGAAAGCAAAGGGTGAGAAGCCAAGTAGATAACATTTTAAAGGTACAAGATGAGCATGTCTATGAAGTTATTCAGCCACATTGGAAGTCATTGTTTATGTATGGAATGGGAACTTTAAGAACTGAGGGAATGGTGCGTGTTCCAGAGGGTTAGTTATGAACCGTAAACCTATAGATCTTTTTACCTTTTTAAAAATTATTTTATTTGTTTACATTCTAAATGTTGCCCCCTTCTGGTCCCCTCTCCCAGAGTTCTTCATGCCTTCCTGCCTACCCCTCCCCTTTGACTCTGAGAGGTTGCCTCCCCACCCTCCTACTCCCACCCACTTCACCCCCATTCCAACCACACCCACCACATTCCCTACTCCCAGACATCTCCCTTCCCTGGTCATTAAGTCTCTACAGGTTTAATTAGGATCGTCCTCTTCCCCTGAGGCCAGACAAGGCAGTCCTCTGCCACATATTTGCTGGGGCCATGGAGCAGCCTATGTATGATTTTGGTTGGTGGCTTAGACTCCAGGAGCTCCCAGGAGTCAGGGATCCCTGTTGACACTGTAGGTCTTCCTATGGTTTTAAGTATAGGGAATTTTCTTTCCGTGTCAGTTTTCACATGAGGCTGCGAATATTTATGATGTTAAAAGCTATTGCATGAATCAGTATTTCATCTTTGGGATAAGTACCTGAGGGGGAATACCTTGAATGAAGAAGGATTTATTTAATTCACAGTTCCATTCATGTGGTTCATGGTTGACATCTTCCATTTCATGGTCCCTTCGGTGATGCTAAATATCATTGGCAGTGGAAAAAACGATGGCGGAGAGACATTAAGCTCAAGACAGTCAGTAAGCAGAAGCTCAGGAAGGAGGCCCGGCAAAGTATGTCTTTTGAGCCTCAGTGTGCAAGAGACTTCCTCCAGCCTAGCCCTACCTTTAACAGATGTCACAGCTTCAGTAGGGGCACCTCCAACTGGGATCACACTTTCAGTAGAGGAACCTGTGAGAGATGTTTTACATTCAAAGCTTACAGATGTTTGTCTATGTCCTGCTCTCAAGCCCATTGGAGGTTCTCCTTAGGTGATTGTCTTCACCTTTATACACAAAGCACATATTTTTTATTACCGTCTATGATGTTAAATCCAAAGTGAGGATCTGAGTATCTACTTCCCTGGAAGCTCTCAGTAAAAGTAGTGGGGTTGGCCTCATGAGCAATGTTTCTTACCCTTCTCGCTAAGTCATTTCATAGTCTTTCATTTTGCTCTTTCTTCCCTAATGTTCAGTAGTTTCCAATTGCCCCCCAATGTCAGAGATTCTCAAAGGACAGCCTCTTTCTTTCTTTCTTTCTTTCTTTCTTTCTTTCTTTCTTTCTTTCTTTCTTTCTTTCTTTCTTTCTTTCTTTCTTTCTCTCTTTTTTTGTTTCCTATGATTAATTGACTGTTAGACTCTTCTAATTTAGTACTGCTATATAAACGTGTATCATCACTAATTTTTATCTCTAATTCACAGTAAATATTCACCATCTCTAGTGTCATTTATGAAGCTACTTCCTCAAACAGCCCTGACAGGTTTACAATAGACAATATTATGTCTAAAATAGATAATGGTATGTCTTTTGTACTCTTTTCATGATGCATAGTTGGTTGGGGATTTAGCTCAGTGGTAGAGCGCTTGCCTAGCAACTGCAAGGCCATGGGTTCGGTCCCCAGCTCCGAAAAAAAAAAAAAAAAATTTAAAAAAAAAAGATTTGTCGATATTAAACTTTGACACTTTTTTAAATGAGATTTTTTTTTTAGTTAGAAAAATTTAATCACATACATTTCTCTCATGTACACGTACGTCCACCCAGATGTGTAATTATCAATCATCTATCAACTATTATCATCTACCTACCTACCCAGCTCCCTATTTACCTACCCAACTACCCAGCTACCTACCCAGATCTCTACCAACCTACCTACCTACCTACTTCCCTAACTTCCTACCTTCCTATATATCTCTTGTTACTTTACTTCTCTGGTGAGAATACATCAGTGCTTTTCTACTGTTGTAGTAAAGCTACATTTGCGTACTAGTCTGAATATCTCTGCCAAACTTAGCATCTGGCCAACTGCTAGGTGTCTGCTTCCTCTTACAACATTTCCCCTGCTAAGCTTGCTGCGGCACATTAATTCCCTCATGGATTGGATTGTTCTTGCCACCCTTTCCTTAAGAAGCCTGCATTAGTTCCTTGTGCCTGGAGTCCTCTTGCTTACTCCCTTTTCAGATTTTTTAATCCTACTTTACCAGTCAGTGAAAGACTCTCAAAACTGTATGGTGCCTCTAGCCATCATTGTCAAACATTATGAAACATACTATATGGCCTGTACTCAATTATCTTTTTTATCTTCTCTCTCTTACAAATTAGAGGTATTGTTTTGGTTATAACTTTGTTTCCAGAACCTACAAATATGACTCAATGGTTAGGTGTGGTGATGTTGTCCCCTGATAATCCCAGTACTCGAACCATGAAGACAGGTTTGGGAGTTGTAGGTCAGCCCAGGCTAATTCAAAGAACGTTAGAAATAATAATAAAACTCGGCAAAGCAAATTGAACAAGGAACAAAAGCAGCTTAGTTAAACCTCTGTCCTTCAATATTCATTGAATGACGTTTGCACCAGCTAATGGGTATTCAGCCATGGTGAATGGTAGCACATTATGTTGCTTTTGGTCTTATGGAATATTAAGTAACCTTTCTTCACAGTATGGTTTTTCAAGAGAAGGAGATAATATATCACAGTCTCATTTCCATAAGGTAAATTGTCCCCTCAATATTTGGATTTTGCTGGTCTGTTAATGGGCGAGAGACAGGCAAGTGTGATGGTTCCTTCTCTTGCTACAAAATAGAAGAATCCATAGACAGCATTGAATTCTATCCATGACATTGTAAGAAAATGGCCTATGATTCTGGTGAATCAAGGAGCAAGAGATTTTCACAAAATGGAACATCTGTGATACTGTCTGATCATGACTTCTAAAGGATGTTGGTTCTATATAAATAGTAATACTGATATGAATATCACATTGAGTAAATATGAACATATGTCATTGCGTTTCACTTTAAAGCAATACTTTAAAGTAAGAATGATAGAATCTTCCAATACTCCTCTGATCAATAGTAAAGTACAGGCAATGATGAGTGTGGAGTCAATAGACATGGAGATCTACACAGACATACTCTAGCTAATATTTATGGTTTTGACCTCAGTTTACTGTTCCATTTGACAGATAATGGGATTTTATTGTGCAGGGCATGTTATTAGGACCAAAATTTTTAGTAACCCTATAATTTTGTTTTTCTTTTATAGTTACTTATTTTATTTGTGTAGGTTTGTAAATACATAGGCATTCATGGGTTCCAGAGTGAAGTCAAAGCTTAAGAGCGAGTGCCTTTAAACAGTGAGCTATTTCACCAGCATTGCACTATAATTGTTTCTCTGTGGTCCTTTTTTGAAGTCAAGTTAAGCCTGATAGCATCTTATGGGAGATGACTCCTGTACACGGAAGGAGGCCTGCATGTTTAGAGTTACCAATAGTGTAAGGTATCTACCAGAAAAAACTGCAGCAAGTTATTAGGTGAGAAGAAAGTTTTGTTGTAAAAATCAGACAATTGTAAAATATTTATTTTTCAGTTAAACCTTGAAGAGTAAATCGTAAATGAGTCAAAGAAAGATGTTAATATTGTTGAAGCCGAGCTAAGAACAGGACTTGTTGGTTACATCGTGATGATGCCATTCTAGAACCTGCAACTTGTTAGTTTTTATATCTGTCCATAAATCTGGGCAGTAACTCTTCCATAGCGTTTACTGCTAAAAGATTAATTGGACTGCTTTATGAAAAAGGATTAGAGTGGTTTCTACCAAACAAGTCTGATGCTTACTATGGTACCAGTAGCTGCAAATAGCAGTGGAAAATAGAAAATATTGAAGAAGATGGTCATTGAAAATGAGTGAAATCCATGTAAAAGTTAAAATGGGATGAACAGTGTTCTTTTTATAAATGAACACGAATTACCCAGCATGAGGTTGCAGAAACAGGAAGGGAGAGTATAAGAAACAAACTGTTAACTGGAGTGTGATATGCTGGGGACAGCAATAATTATATGACCCAGGCATGAATTTAAACTCCTACGTGTATTTATAAGGCAAGGCACAGCTTATCCATTTTAGCTGATACTCGGTGTCTATTCCTACTCTGTACTTTCCCAGGCTGCGTTTAGCTGTTTATCAGGGAAAAGCTCAGTTTGCAGCACTTTGGCTCAGAACAAGCATATGGTCAACCAGGGTCCCACGAACAGATCCTAGATGCTTTTTTTTTTTTTTTTTTTTTTTTTTTTGGGGGCGGAAGCCGGGGTCTTGGGTTCGATAGGGAGGCGCTCTACCACTGAGCTAAATCCCCAACCCTAGACGTGTTTTTCTTGTTTAGCTCAGGGTGTTGCTCACGAACTGTATAACTTGAGGAACAGGAGATAATTCTTGAAGAACAATATTGAATGGCCAGCTTCTCTAAGTTGTCCATAAGTATGTGTGGCCTTTGTCTCCCAACACTGTTTTGGGCTGTAGTGTCTTCTTGTAGGCCTAGCTGTATACTTAGGAGAGGTCAGCCTTCCTTCCCCTTTCTGACAAGTTGTGGTCTTTTCAGCAGGAACTTGTGATTTTAGGTTCTGAATGGTTGGGTTAAAGAAAAGGTAACATTTAGTTATTTACTTTTGATCTGTTTTCACTCTGATATATTCTGTCCGCAGGTGACACTCATTTGTCTCTTCAGAAACACCTATGGTGGTAGACACACGTAGGTTGTGAGGCCTAGCATCATCAAACCATGCCACTTACATCTATCTCTTCTGAGTAGTCTAGCTATAAGTTGATTTGTGACTCTGGCTTTAAAATTCTCTACGCTGCAGATTTATCATGTTTTAAATGGGGATAATGTTATTCATTTTATGTTATAATTAAAATCATATGCATAAAAATAAAGTGTACCGCTTAAGGCCTTAATGGCTAAAAATGCTTTGTTCTTGTTATATGCCCAAGATAGTTCTGGAGATTTCACATGGGTTTCCTCTTTTAGTCTTCTCAATAACTGTTAAAAATAACTGCTAGTTTTAATTTTATAGATGAGCAAATCGATGCCTAATTTAATGTAATATCATGCGCCAGAGTCGTGTGTCACTTAATGCTGTCATAGAGATATGTCACACGCTAAATTTATAATAAATGATAAAGGGATCTTTTTGTGCATCGTCATGCAAATCTGTAGTCCCACCACTGGAAAGACTGAGGTGACGGAAGAATCACAAGTTGGAAGGCAGACCAGGCTGGATAGCTGGACTCTGTCTTCCTCCACCTCTCAAAAACAATGATAATGATGATGACAGTGATGATGCCGATCACAAAGATGATGACAACAGCGATGATGATGATGATAGTGCATTCAGTCGCCCAATAAATCATATATCCTTTCTTTGTTTGGCTTCTTCAATGGTAGAGAGCTATGGAACATAAAATATTAGCATGCACATTAATTTGTCACAGTGTATTGCTATATTTAGGATTTGAGTGGTGCTGCTTAAAATTTTTGTCTTTCTGGCAACTTTTTATTTGTTTATTTATTTATTTATCATTTATTTATTTATTTGAGGCGGGGTATCTTTGTATATAGACTTGGATGTTCTGAAACCAGCTCTGTAACCCAAACTGGCTGTGAACTCACAATGATAGCACTTCCCTGTACCTCTACCTCCCAAGTTCTGCAATTCTAGTCACACATTGCTGCCACCCCGCTCTTTTATTACGTTTCTAAAGTATTGCCTCAGTCATTCTGTAGGTTTATTTGTTTACACGCCCATTTGCTATACGTGGCCTTCAGCTTCTTAGAAAGCAGAGCATTTTTTACTTCTCCTTCACAAAACATGATAGAGGATCTAGAACATGATAGGTTTAAAGTAAGGATACAGAATGTATGACCCCGGCTCAGTTAATGAAGGTGCCTGCCAGTGGAGGACCAGAGGAGGCCACCTCAGTGTGTCACCATATACACATGCAGATAGAAGTTAGAGGGAAGTACTAGGCATGTGAATGACTACCGAGTTGTGGTCTCTCCTAAATGCCAGCATCCAACTTCGGATGCCATGCAGTATCCAATATTATCATAAATATTATAAGGAATCATTATATATTCCTGCTTTCATACAGTTTGTCATATTTTTCCCTTTGGTTGAACTTGTGGAAGAGATGTCTAACATTGTGGTGCCTTTCTCAGAAAATTTGTTTGGCAAAAATTAAAAAATAAAATAAAAAGTAAGGTGGATGGGTTATCCCCCGTGAAATGGGCATACCATTTATGACATTATGGCATTGCCAAGACTTTCTTGGATTCAAAATCAGATGTCTTAACAATAAGGTTTAGAAAAGGTGAATTGTTGTTGAGTTGACTTGAATTTGCACTCACATTGGTTAAGAAAAAAATTCTACTTTATCCACACACTGGAAACAATTTTCATAGTTTGTGTGGATATAAACTACATTGACTCTTAGCTCTTCTGGATTTCTGAAGTAATTTAATGGGAACAAGAAAAGGCACTGAGTACACCCTGAGCAAACAGGATATATGGTGGTCCAGAACCCCTGGGACAAATCATCTCAAAAAGATGACATCAGCCCTGAACTAGGGAGCATTTGTCCTACTGGATACGGCGCTAAAATGATGCCGTTAGACACCTGAGCTTTTAGATCAGCGGGGGCTGGTAAGAATGCTCCAGAGAAGTTGATAAAAGGTGCTTCTGTTCAAACCTAAAACAACTCTTAGGTGTCGTGAATCTCTGAACAATTATTCCCTGTCTGAAATGTATACGAAGATAGTAACCAAGACATTGTCCATACAATCTGCAAACCTTAACCCAAATCTCATTTTCCCCATCTCTCTCTTAAATAACTAAAACAATTAGATCTTTCTGTTCATGTAACAGTCATTCCGTAACCCGCACCATTTTCAATGTACGATTATAAATTGAGGCGAATGCTGATGAAAGGAAGTTGATATGCATGCAATTGCCAGAGCTGTCGCTCAAATCATTGACATTCTCAGCAAATTGATTCCTTATTCAACAGTTGGACCACACTATAGTTTTCATTTTACCCAAAATTCAGCTTTCCAAAGATATTTATATATCTAATAAAGTGGTAGCTACTTTTTCTGACGGAATGTATCGAAAAGATGTATTTTGGAGATTGTCTACAGATGTAGTTACAGATGATGACAATATCCTAGATTTTTATTGCCGTGTATATATGGAACATTTAAACTGTGAGCTTCTGGTTAGGCTTACCCTCAGCTATGTAAGTATAAATTGCTATGGATATGATATAAATCCACGAGTAGAACAACATGCCATGTGAATGACTGTGCCGAGGTTTAATAATACCCTGTATCATTTTTTCTCAAAAGGAAATAGCAGGACGTTACCTTGTAATCTTTTTTACTACTGTGTAATAAAATGCAGATATAATAAATACCATCTAAGCAAATAAAATAGATTTGGACAGAATCCATTTTGCCTTCATCACTTAGTATATAGCTCAGGCTTTTAAATGTCTCTGTCCTAGGTGAACTTAATTATATCAACTTGTATTCTACAGACTGACTGCACTGATGTCGAAAATAATGTTTTATATTTATTTGCCCTTTGGCATTAGGTGGTGTTTTAATATATTTGCCTTGGTTCTCCACCGGGCTTGTTAACGTAATCTAGACTTTGATCCCAATAATCCTTTGACTAGGAAGTTGAGCTGCTAGGTTATGACTTTATGACTTGATGTTCCTTAGTTATTTTTACTGTCATACTCATATTGATAATGTTGACAATTAGCTTAGCCTCACAGGTCAGTTAGCAAAATCATGGCTTCAGAATTGCTTGTGGTCATTGATTGCTTATTAGATTGACTATTGAATGGAAATGGTTGGAAATTGTTTGTTCTTCATTGATTTTCGTGTGTGTGTGTGTGTGTGTGTGTGTGTGTGTGTGTGTGTGTGTATTTTAGCTACATTTATGACTGTCTATCATGTATACTACTGATGCCCAGAAAGTCCATAAAAGGACATAAATACCCTTAAACTAGATAGTTGTTAATTACCATGTGCATCCTGGAAAACAAATCAGGGTCTTTTGAAAGAATAGCCAGCGTTGTTAAACCATGAACTACATTCCAGGCGATGTGAATTTGTGGTGTGTGTGTGTGTGTGTGTGTGTGTGTGTGTGTGTGTGTGTGTAAAGCCTAACTACTCACATCAGCTTTCTTAGTATGTTTTTACATTTCCAAATGCCTTCATAGAATATGGATTTAAAGTTGAAATACTCTTAAATTTTCAGGGTTTAGTCCTTCTCCTGTGTAGTTCTTACATGTAGGATTGAGGGATTAGATCTGGAGTTTAGCCTAGGCTATATAGTGAGGTTCTCTCTAAAGAAACTCCACAATAAAATGAGAAAAAAAATGAAAAACCAATATTGCAGGATTTAAAGGCTATTACTAATCATTTTGCTAAACACTGGAGGAAGAGACTTTCATGGAAAAACTGCTGGGGGCACAGGATTTCAACCTTCTCTCTTCAAGAAACACCTACTTTCTTTGGAGCTTGACTTGACTCCAAGAACTGTAGTGCACTGTGCTTAGGGGCAGAATAAACATACAGCAGACCCATGAGAAGAAAGACGCATGCCTTGTCTCATAAAGCATAAACACTTAATTTCAAATACTATTGTTAATAATTGGTATAACCATTTCCATTTACAGATACAGATGATGTTATAATTTGGATATTTAAGCTTGCATGAATCTGACACTTTAATTGCTAAGGGTATGACAAACAAAGAGTATTTTAGCTACTGGCACTTCCTCTATACTTATGTGATACATTCTTTGGGGGAGGATGTTAGTTTTGTGAGGTCAGTTTCATTCTGTACCCCGCGATTGCTCACAATTCACCATGGAGCCAAGCTCTGTTAAACTCACAGAATTTCCCTGGTCAGCTTTATGTGTACAGAGAATGCAAGCATGTTCTACTACTGTACATGGCTTGGAATACGGTCTTTAAAGCGATCCAGTTACATTTAGTAGAATGAATAGTAAATTCAATACTCAAAGAAATTTGAAAATTTAATTCAAAGACTTGATTTCCTTGCTTTGCCATTCATTGACTTTTAGTATTCTGAAATGTACATTTCACTTTAATAGGATATTTTTACTCTGTAAGAGTTATGTGAGTATCTTATAGGCAACATTTGTCACTCTTGAAAAAAAATTCCTGTATATGTAAGTTTTCCTCCACAGAGCTAAATTTTTTTAGAAGATTTTGGTGGAAATTGTTTAGAAATAAGGACAAAAATTTCGTGTGTGTGTGTGTGTGTGTTTGTGTGTGTGTGTATGACATACATAGTAACTCAAAAAGTTAAATATATTTTTGTATGTAGTTATTTCATATACATAAAATATGGAAGGAGTAAAGTACAAATACTTTAGGACTACAGTATGCTTCTTTCTACAGTATAGTTCTGTTTACCTGAGACTAACTGTCATATAAAGATATTAAATAGAAAATTACAGAAATAAGCAATTGATAGGTTTAAAATGTTATGCTCTTCTCAGAAATGTGATGAAGTCGTCTCACCTTGTCTTCTTTGTCCCAAATAACATGTTAGTAATTCTTACTTCTGGTGCTATTTGCTTGTGAGACACTTCATTGCTATGGGGATTTCAAATCCACTGTCATGGTACTGCCTAGTGTTCAGGGGTGGGGTAACTTTATTTGCTGATGACCCAACTTGCATTATTTAGTGGTGTAGACACTTCAATCATTCTTAAGAGAAGCTGGAAAGTGGATCTTTAATTGAAAAGAGAAAAGAAAAGTAAAGTAAGTACATTTATTGATAGTAAAAAAACAAGTGTACATGGTTGTTCTCAGAGGGTCTCTTTGTAGGTATTTTACATTAATGTCTACATAGTGGTGTCAGTCTCTTCATGTGCAGGCCTTTTAGTTTAAATTCTGCCATATGGATGCATGTAGAAAAGGGCAGTATAGAGAACTGGTGTGTTCCATGATTCCAGACATCTACTGGGCTCTTAAAATATATATTCTTCGCCTAATGGGAGACAATTGAAATGTCCACAAAGGAAAAAGTTAACATATACACAAGTATATGTTCTTTAAACTTTAATAAGTTATTATGTTGAATTATTCTTAATAGTAATACAATATCCCTTATTTTTCTATAATATATTTCTGTGTGTGTGTGTGTGTGTGTTTTTACACTGTTTTGTGTGTTGATGTGCATGTCAGAGGAAAACTTGTGGGGAGTTGACTTTCTCTTTCTTTTCTGTGGGGTCCTGGAATTGAACTCAGGTCCTCAGGCTTGACAGCAAATGTGCCATCTTGTATGCTCTAATATGATTTCTTAATTCACTGAGATTGAGATTCATACAGAAAGGAAGGGCCAGTTATCTGTGCTTTTATTCTGTGTATTGTTGATTAACTAAAGACAGTTTTTAAGAAATATTTATGAACAGTGCAGCCAAATACTTTTCTTATGGTAGAGCCCAAATTTCAGAGATCGGCTCATTTGATAATAAAACCATTTTCAAATTATTTATAGATATTTATCTCTTTTCCTTCTGAGCTCCGCATGTTTGTTAGTCTGTCTCTATATGTGTTTGCCTTCTGATCTCTGCTTGACAGAAGTCTGTGTGGGATATAAAACATAATCAGGTCTCTGGTGAAAGCTTCTCCATGGGTTGAGCCCATCAAACTTTAGTGCAGCGCGACCTTTTTATAAAACACGTTCCTTGATTCCAGATTGTAAGCCACGCTGGTCCTGATTTCCAGATGTTGGAGTCGCAGATAGGAACTCATTACCGTGGAGCACAAAGCACACTATTTTAAAGACATCAGCAGAGAAGATTTTCTGCTTGAAATCCTAGACAAAGTGGGAAATAAAGCCCAGCGCAATGAACTGCAGTCAGTGCGGGATTGGGACAGAAAAAATAAATGCCAAGCAAGGCAGACGAGCTGGGCTCTGGAAATCTGATCTCGGATGTGTAAGCCAATCACTTTTAGAATTCCAGCCAGGCCTATTTTTTTCATCTGTGCAAAAAAAAAAAAAAAAAAAGTTCCTTTATTTTGTACTTTCTGATTTTTGATCTCACCACCACTATGCAGTTGGCACCTTCCCAAAATACTTTGGCAGAGGTCGCTTCCCAGAAGCCTTTTAAACTTTAGTTAGAATACATTTATTGATTTTATTGAATGGCCAGAGTTTTGGGAAAAGTGCATATAACAATCAGTGTCTGGCCTGGCAAGCCAAGCAATTTTAAATGTCTGAGAACACTTCATTAAATGTGGGTTCTCATCGTTTGCAAAAGAGCAAAGGGTTCTGCTGTGTTTCCTTGGGTGGATATCACCTGACTTACATAACATCATGGAACTAGAGAGAAAAACCATTTTTTTGAACTGACATTTAGAGACTAGAAGTATGCAAAAATTCAGCATCTCTTTAAAAATCAACCTAAAATCTGTAGAAAATGGTTAGTAGCATTTCATGATAACCTTTCCTTAATCTGTTTTTCATACACTGTGTAACAGATACAGAATAAGCTATGTTGTCTAAGTTTACCATAACAAGGGAATGTACTTTGCCAAAAACTTAACAATTGATCTTTTCACATTGCTATTCTTCTAGTCCACTTGGGTGTATGTTCTTTTTTCATTTTGAGCTTATAGTTTGGACAGTAAGCAGGGATGAATGTCCATATCCTAAACTCTAAGATAATTCTTGAAGTAACACATATACGTCTTTAACGATCTGCAGTCCTAGAGTCCCAATGCTAAAGGAGAATGAATGGAATAATTACTGAGATTGTATATAATGTATCCTGAAGACCAATCACTCTACCTTGCATTACAAAAGGATAGGGACTGTGGAGATTATCATCTCTGATTTATTCAAGTGGAATAAACTTGAATTCAATGAATGAACAGTGTGTAAAAAGTTTCTCTGATAAAAGAAAGAGATGGAGATTGGTATATATCTCTATTCTCTATGACTTTTGAAATATACATTCAACAAAGTAGCAGCAATCAGTATCAGCCTGTTTGTTTCGAAAATTAATTTTATATATTGTTCTTTCTAAATTGGCAGGGGTTCTGATGCCAGATTTTCCTTCTTCACTTAATTTTATATTTTGAAAATCTGTTAAACAATTAAAATGTCACTCCATTTTACAGAACTTGAAACAACGCCATCAATGATATGTATAATCTCTTGTCCTGAAACACTTCAGTGCTAAATTATTAGGATTTAATTGCCGACAAAACAAAATTCAAAACCTTAATATTGAATTTTAATATATATTTGTAGAGTTATTATTTTGTATAAAAACATCAGGTAGGTTACTGTAGTTTCTATTAGAAAATGATTATTTATAAGTATAGAGGGTAGGCACATCCTACTATAATTAATCTTGATAATACCCATTATTAGAGAGGTAGGAAAGCATGATTAGTAGCCAAATATGCCATGTGTAATTACAGAGTCAGAGCAGAGGCATTTTGAAAAGTAAAGGCACTAGATAAATTATATGACTGTTTTATGTTGATAATTTGAGAACTATTTCTCAAGCACAAAACTGAAACAGCTATTTCTGAAGAAATCTTCCTCGATCCTCAGTAACTCTTCCCAAGACTGTACAAAAGTGCTTCTCCTCCTTGGAAACCCTTGTATTAAATAGTAGGATAGGGAGGTCTCAGCCCAGCTGGTGATCCATTTTGCTGTTAGGGAGCTTTCACTGTGAACTGAGGTCCTTTGCCTCATTGGTTATATCTGCTGAGCATGATACCTACTTCTCCCATTTTTGGAAGCCTAATTTTTCTTTATGTGTTAAAGTCCTAGAATTTCCAAGGGTAAAAGTTTTGTATGGGCTTTTTCCTTTCCCATGTTATAAGATCAGTATGTCACTTACCATATAAGCAATAAAATGAAGTTCCCATGGCTGGCTTTGCTTAGTCCTACTTATTTTGTTTTATTTTGTTTCATACATTCATCAAGGCCAAGAAAGGAGACTCCTAGAGAAACTAACACAAGTACAACAGTCTACATCAGGACTTGCTGCAACAAAAGTGTTGTTTTCTTAGAGACAGCCCTTAATGGCTCTATTTAGGAATCTTTGCATTGTGACAATTTGATAAACATTTAGTAAACATCATACTTGGAATTTGTGGATTTTGAGCAAGACAGATATCTTTTATCAAACTCTCTTTAAATGTTAGGACCCCATTATATCTTCCTGATCCCACTCAGCCACATGAGCGTAACAGTAATAAACTTTAGAGTGACTGTTCATAAATTATATTTTCTGAAATGTATGTCTTATATGTGCTTTTTTTTTCTTAAATTACTTTTTAGCTTATAATGGGTATTTGAGACATATCCCCAGTGTAACTTGGAGGACACCTGCTTACACATGAGCTTTGTATTAATCAAGATCTTGCCATGTCCATTTGGGTAGAAGGGTCTTTGTCTTCTAAGGGAAGGCTGAAGGAAACAAAAGGCCCAAACCTTTCTCTTTGATTTCCTGTGAGGAATTAGAACTAAGTACATGTGCTTGTGCTGTCCTGTCATCTGAACCACTTACCACAGTGGTGATTTACCTCAGTTGACTTCTTTGTTCATTCGTCTTTGTAATACATATCCAAGGCTGTAATATGATTTGGTGTGGTAGTCTGTGGAATGGCATATGATGGTAAAAGATGGGGACATGTAATGTCACCCTATGTACGAATGTAGGCAGAGGAGATGGCTGTCACTATCATAAAGTTCAGAGTCGTACAAGTAAATAGGTTGGCTAATAAGTTGGTTCACGTACGGATTTGTGTAATCCTTTCTCAATAAGGCTTGCGTCGTCCATGGCTTAAATGTGTTCTCCCATGCATATGTCTGCTAGCTGTTTCAGATTTAGTTGTATTTATCAGTGGAGGGGAAACTTGTGGGTAAGTATATTGAATTGTTATTGCTAATATTGAGCATCATGGATAACATGAATAATTTTGTGGCGTTAAGCAACTAGTGAAATTTTATGATCTGACTCATAGGATTTTTTAAAAACTTAATAATCATGCTAGCATTGGTGTTTGATAAACCATCTGTATGCTTTTAGTTAGTGTTCCTTTCTTTTCAACTGTACATTTAGCTGCTTCTTCTATTTGATTAATATGGAAGCTCTGCTAATTGATCATATTCCATTCTTGTTTTCTCAGCAATTTTAAGGTATAACTTTACCTCTAAATACTGGTTTTGCTGCCACCTATAAACTTTGATGTGCTATTTTTGATTTTATTTGACTTAAAATATTTCTAGCTACTGTTTGCAATTGATGAATATTTAGAGATTGCTAATTTTCATTACTAATTTAATTGTTTCATTTAGAGAACATTCTTTTATGACTTCAGTCCTTTTACCCCTTACTAAGATTTGCTTTATGGTCTAACGTTAAGTCCAGTGAGGGCTCTAACAGAGCTTGAACAATTCATAGGCAAATTGTTACAGCATCCTTTTGTACAAAATTTCAATACCTTATCTTTCATTAACAGTTTCTTAGTTGTTGGACACATCGATAATTTCTCTTGACTTGAAGCATTTTGTTACGGAAACTTTGATTATTTTCAACATTGATATCAGGGAGAATATTTGCCACCATACTTACTCGATTCTTCTCCAGGTTCCATTTCCATGTGCTTGCATGATGTGGACTATGGTTTTCTGAACCCCGTAAGCCAGCATACAAGGCAGTGCATTGTCAGACTTCTCTGCCCAGCAGAATCTTTACAGAGGAATAGGCCAGATTCTCAAGGAGGGTGATGTGGAAAGTTTTCTTTTGTAAATTATGATTTTATGGGAGAAAAACAAGGGCGTTCTTCATTTAGAGAGTTTTGAAACCTAATTTCTAGGCTAGCACTATGGTACACTTATAGACTACTTAGAAGAAGCCCACATTGGAAAAGTGAGACTTTAAATAATTTGGGGTACTATTTACAAAGCAGATTTGAAGAGTAACTTTTAGGATAAAAATCACCTTGTAGACAGTTTTTTTTTCATGTTTACTGTTTTTATTTTAGTTATCAATGCACAGGCTAAGGACAGGAGTATGGGCTGGGAGTGTAGCTCAGTCTTACAACATGTGTTTAAATCCCAGAAGCCACAGACCGAAGTCCCAACATTTCTAGCCCCAAAGCCTCTCTTAACTGTATACAGAATGATCAGAGGTGCACAATCTTGCCACATTTTCACTGCCCCTTTGAACATTATGGGATACTCCAACAGGTCATATTATATAATTTTAGAAGGAGCACATGTGAGAAAGTCATACCTTTTTGTTCCATTTTAATCTCATACCAACTTTTATTGGGTTATTTCGGAGATAAATCATTTAACTATCAAAGTGTGAAACTAACTAATTGCAATCAGTGTCACGAATTTCTTAGATTATCGAATTATCGATCTATGGGAACTTATTTTCCCTTCAATTTAAATATCTCAACAAAGTGGTTAGGGATAATACAATGCTATCTGAGAAGCCTGAGTGTGTATAGATTGTATAAAATACATAGAATAAATCAGAACTTAGAGTTCATGGAATGCAACTCTGAATTTGTCACTCAACCTTTTTTGATATTTAAAGATTAAAAAATGTCTGGACAAATATCAGATAATTATTTTAAAAGATTAAATGTCAATATGAAGTAAATAAAACAGTGTTTGCCACACTGTAAGAATTTTAGTAAGTATAAAATATGTGCATAGCCTATAGAAAAGAGAGAGTATGTAGTTTGTAAATATATAAAGTATACATCTGTACGTATAGATGTGTCTTCTCCTGTGTGTCTCTGTCTCCGTCTGCTTCCTACTTGGAATGTGCATGAATTCTGTGAGTTTTCTTTTAATCTCTTTAGTTCCTTCTGCATCTATACTCCCTTGAGCCATGACTGAAACAGTAAATATGTGACAATTGCTTACAGTTTGTCTTCTTTTTAATTTTGCTCTGTCTGAACAGTAAAACATATTTATCATTGATTACTGATTTTATAAATTGGCAATTCATTACTTTTCATCGATATCTATTCTTGTTGCCTTTTATGTGTGATTAATCGTAATGCCTGTTCAAAGCATAGGTTATTTTTATCCTTAGCTAACTAACATAAATCAGGGTTTGAGAACCGAAGTCTCTCCATCTCTTTCTTAAGTCCTCTGGTAAATTGCAATGATTTCTAGGGTGTTGCTTTTATGGTATTTTTGGACCACGTACAACTGTAAGGTGATGGAGATGTGAACAGATGCACTAATTGAGCTAAAACATCAATGATTAGATTTTTGAACACTTTCTAAGAAATCACATACTCGGAATATTCACAAGAGCAGCTTTTGAAGGTCCATGCTCTAGCATGTCTACATTTATAAAATAGGAAAGAAGTTTATCCGGCCCCTTTCTCTGCTCCTCAGTTTATTCTGTTTCTCTTCCCCTTGCTTCCCCCTTTCCATTCCTAAGGGTTCTTGTCTCTTGGTCCTTTTCACTGTGATGCTCAATGGCTTTAGCAAGCTGATCTTGGTCCTGTGCTCTCTCCAAGAAGCTAAGTGATTCTTAAGAGTAGAGTGTAGTGCTGCAAAATGTTCCCCACTGTAGGCTGAAGACTGCCTCTGCTTACAGAGGAAAACAAAGAACAAAACAGATCAACTAATAAAATCAGGAAGAAACAGGGTTTGTAAAAGCGACTATGCAGACACATGCACGGACATACACACTGGTTACCTTTCCAGTAGGATCTCAATTTCTGTGAGGCTAATGTGGACGGTTTCCTGTTCACAATGTCTTATTTTTGACTTTTGAAAACGTTAATAATTTTGTTTGCCTCATCAGCATTTAAGAGGCTGACATAGTTGCTTGTTCCACTAGGCAGAGGTGATACACTCTAAGACTGTCAAGTAATCTTTGCTGTAAAGGACTTCATAACAGATATTTACATGGTTGACACAGGAACATAAGCAACAATTCATTTGAGGGGAAGTGGAGTTTGAAGATTAGCCATCTCCAAACATCAAAATATATTGCCATGGTGATGCAAAATACCTGAAGGGAGGTATTTGTGAGCAGGCCTATGCTGTGATTCTCAATTTTCCAGTTATATAAAACATTTTCAGGAAGACAAATATACATTTTTCTCAAAAGCAAGAGGACAGTAATCTATTAAGTCATTGTTTACTGGAAGAATGCTCAGTTGGTTGAAAGAAGATTATTCAGGGTATTTTGAGCAATTGATTATAAAAGAGATACTTGTTTGAGTAGTCAAGCATGTGATTCAAATATGGAGTTGGCTTGATCTTAAAAAATTTTACTAAGTATTCAAATACTATTGAACATTTATTAAAATATAGCAAATTTTGCTACTTTCACAGTTTAAATTCACCAACTCAAATCAAATATTTACATTAGAGGATACTTTCTACTAATATATCCTTGGTTTGATTTTAGCCAATTGTGATTATTATTGGGAACTCAGTTTAAATACATGGTATTGATTTTTGCTCCATATTTAATTCCATATCCATTTGTGGACAAGATTGTAGAATAGATATTGTTCTTGTTATTATTTTGGAATGTGAATTGTTATACTTTAGGAGAAACAAAAATAACTCCTATTGCAACTACATGCAAAATACAAATTTCAGAATAATTACTAGGTATGTCAATTGTATAAATTCTTAAATATACTTTCTAGAAAGTAGAAAATTGATGTAGTTACAGAACTGCAAGTATATATTAAATTATCAAAGAAAATATTTTAAAGGAAAACATCCCTTTAATATTTTTGCGACCACCTGTTATGGGGATTATTAGTTTCATGATTTAAAATTGGAATTGTGACCATTTTAAGGAAATAAACACAATATCTTGAAAATCATTAAAATAATTTATTTTAATATATCTTAATTTTTATTAGATTTTATTTAGATCTTTATAATTATTTTTATTACTTGGTCTCCATATCCCTATCTCTATCTCAAATACACACACATAATTTAATAATATTTGAATACCTAGTAAAATTTTATTCAAGAACAAGCCAACTCAACATGTATGATTTTGAAATCTTGTGCGGTCTTTCAAGTAGAAAAGTATTGATATTGTGTGCTTAAATATTTCACTTACATTCCTACAAACAGTCTTCACGAGAATTGTATCTGTATCTTTCAGGTTTTCTTACTTCTCATTCTGCTGTGACAGTTTTAAGTGTAGTGGAGAAATGGGTTTCTTGAGTAGTAATAAAATTTTACTAGTTCTGTTGTTGAGATGGTAAAAGGGAATATTTTATCATCTAATTGTATCTTTTATCTTATTTTTTGCAGAAATGATTAATTCAGAAATTCAGAAGACAAAACTATGGATATTTAGCAATCACAGAACAAATTAAGGTAATTAATACATTATTATGTATGCTGATAATTTAAACATGAATTTACAATATGTAAAGTCAGCTTAGTATATGTTTTATGAGACTAAATTAATTGAAAATACAGCATGTTAAAAACTATATATTTTGAAGTATATTCATTTCATATATATTTTAAAAACTAAGTTCTCATATTTTCTTAACAATAAATTATGTAGGTCATCATGTTTGCTATGGTGAAGAAATATAAACTAACAATATAAAAATAATTTGGCTAAAGAAGGTAGTTTTGTAAACTGATACTCTGTAAAGGCATTGAGGGCTATAGTATTCTATTGAAATCAATATGCCAAGATTTTGTTTCCATCGGTACTTGGACACCAAGACAATGCACTGATGTCATTCCTGTTTAATTCATTTCATTTGCTCTCAATTTTATATCCAAAACTGATATAAATATACTCATTTCATACCATAAAGGTTTTAACATATTAAGCAGATTGTTTTCAAACAGATCTATTTACTATAAACATATTTATTCTGTTTAATATACACATTTCTCAAGGAAATCATAATGTATAACTTATGTCTTTCTATTGATAATGGTAACAACTGGAATTTCTTCATCTTCTTTTATTTTTCTTATGGTTGTTATTTTTGACATTGTTGTTGCTGTTGTTGTTTTGAGGATAATGTATCATTAAGTAGCTTAATTCCAAATCCTTCTTCTACAGTCTCCAGAGTTCTGAGATTTCAGCCCTGTACAAAAATACCGGGCACCTGTTGTCTTCTTAGAGACATTCAAAATAATTTTTTTAAGTAACTGTAAATTTGTTAAAATATGAATTATTATAAATATCTAGTAAAAATAATCTTGGCCACTGATTCACATGTTATTCTTCATATTATTATTAATATTTATTGTTTTTGATTCCTTGAAACAATATTTATTAAAATTACCCTCAATGTATTTTCCAGGACCCTTTATTTATTCTTAAGCAAACAGTCAATCACTTAAGATTATGGTAACCTTGCAAATGCCTTTGTAGGTGAGAATTTTTAAGTTGATATCAGTGGTTTATTCTCTATATCATATGCTTATATAAGCAACATTATCCCTCTTTTTTGAGAGTAGATATGATGAAGTCACTCAGGGTTGCTTATATTTTTATCTTAGTATCTAAATGCCATAGACATTCATCTACTAAGAGAAATAAGTTCAGTGATACATTGAAGTACATTAACTTGACAAAAATCTGACTCATTTAATAATTTCCTAAAAAACTGTAAGCAAGTATTACATAAATGCTCACAACGGAAGCTGCACAGGCCCAGTGGTGGTGATGTATCCTCAAATTTAAGGATAGGCAGGCAGACTATTGAGATAATAAGACAGCCAGTGTCACTCTGTGAGATAGTCTCTCAAGAGTTAGACATAGATATGAAGAGTTGTTTCCATCAGAAGCAATCTACAAACCAAAGAGCAATGTACTAAGAGAAAAACAATCTCCCTGTAGTCAAGTGAGACTGTAGTTCTAACCTATTTTGTCCGTCTTTGTTTGCTTCATTGTGCTTTTAAGTAAATAGACGTGTATAGCGATGTGAACTATATTTGCCTTTGAAGCATGCAGTCTGCATTGACAAGACTGAACACCATAACTTCCCCCAAATCAGGAGACACAACATATTCACAATACCAGACCCCAGCTGCTTCTTTTGTAGCCTGCAGACATTATTTTTCCCATAAAACTCCATTTTTTATTGGTTTATTTTTTAAGTAAATAAGCACTGAATAACATTTTATCCATAATATTATTTACTTTCTATTTATGAGATCTTGACAAGCACTCTATATTTGAATAGACTCTATTTTAATGTAAGACACAATGTGCCTCTAAGAAGGAGGGAGAAGTGTTCCTGATTTGGAGATAGTCTTGACGCATGGCCTTTCCTGTGCTATTTACCATACATAGGCTTCTTTTTCCTCCTGTGATAGAGGTTAATTAAACTTTCTACCACACACACCATTACACGGAGCTTAGCATGTGTGAAATACAGTGTCAATGCTTGAGACTCAAGAGGAGAGACACCCTGGAGAAGGCCACCATAGATGCTTCCTTTGAGATGTGTTTAGCCATACAACAGCAAACTGAAGTTTTCAAAATAACAAAGGGCATTCAGTAATACCATCCTGGCAGAAGCTCAGTTGTTGACTCCACCCTTCGAGTCCCTAGGTATGTTGAGTAACGCTACAGTAATATCCCACACATGGTATAGCGATCAGCAGGTTCTGCCAGACTCCTATCACCCCCTTGGCAATTGCCTTGAGTACAATCTCGGCCCTTGCTTTGTAGAAACAAAACAGTGTGAAATGTTTTCCTTTGACCCATCTTTACCACATTTGCTGTAACTCACAACTCAGTCTCCTGGCCACCCCTGACTTGGCTTCACCTCACTCTGAATCCTCCTCCACCAAGTTCTTTAGCCTCTGTTTCACTTCTACCCACTCTTCACAGATATCCTTGTCTCCTTCCCTAGGACTCCTTTTCTCATGCTACACTCTTCTATACAGTACTCATTAAAATTGAAAGAACCTACGTGAGAGTCCTCTGTGACTCTGCTTCTGTTCTTTTCTAGTAGAATATTTATCACAATATGGGAGCCAGGATATTTTCCTTGCTTCTATTTTTGAAAAAATGTTTTATTTATGTATTAAAATATTTTATTTATTTACATCTCAAATGCTGTCCCCTTTCCAAGTCCTCCCTCCCAGAATTCTTCATCCCATTTCCCACCTCACCCTGCCACCATCCCCCTTCCCATTCTTTCCCATGAAGGCAGACAAGGCACTCCCCTGCTACATACGTCCCAAGGGCCACCAAGAAGCCTATGTATGCTCTTTGGTGGCTAGTCTCTGTGATCTCTGAGGGGTCTGGTTTAGATGACACTGTTGTTCTTCCTATGGGATTGCCATCTCCTTCTGCTCCTTCAATCCTTCCCCTAACTCTTCCATAGGGGGTCCCTAAACTCTTTCCAATAGTTGGCTGTAAGTATCTGCATCTATGCAGATCCTTGCTCCTTTAAATTAACTCCTGTAGAGCCCAAAGCCATGCCTCATTTAGTATAGTGCCTGCCCTGCCAGGCAAGCAAAGGAACGTGCATGGTTGTACACTTGTGACCCAGTGCTGTGGACCTAGAGATAGACAGATCCTGAGAAGATCCCTTTACAGCAAGCTAAGCCAGAGAGATGAACTTCATGTTCATTCCTGTCACTAAAATGTGAATATGGAGAGAAGTTAAAGGAGATAATGTCTAGCTGGGTCTCTACACTACCTGCACATGCATGTGTGCATGTGTACATACATCCACTAATAATTATATACACACACAAAAGACACACACATGCACACACACATAGACACACACAAACATACAAGTTTTTAGGTAAGAAATTTCCAATTTATGACATTCCTACTTCTGTTTTCTGTCTCCTTTATAATCAAACTTCAGTTTGATCTTGTGTGGTTAAACACATTTCAAAGAAGGCCTTTCTTATGGCCTTCTCCAGGGTAGCTCTCCTTTTGAGTCTCCAGCATCGATACTGTATTTCGGACATACAGAGCTCTGTCAGTGTCCTCTCTCATGGACTCATATAATAGCTAGCTGGAAAGATCATAGATGACAATGCGAGTATAGGCAAATATATTGTCCATGTTTTTTCCTGCAATAACTCAGTGCTGTCAAATGAAAATCCACTTTGAAGCTACAGCTAGGATTGAGTGGTGGTTACACCTTTGAGCATATTTCCAAAGATAAATTGACAGATCTTCATTACTGTATTTGAATGATGAGAGCAGAGCCGTAGCCAGGAATAGCTATCAGGTTGGAAACTGACAAGTTTGTGGTACATCGCAAAGCTAACATTTCTTTAAATACAAATATATGTGTGTGTGATTACAAAGAAATGATTTATATCTATATTTACTATTTATAGTTTATTTAATATAAATATATAATTTATTATATAGAATATTTATTTTACAACAATATAATATATACACATTGCATTCACTTGTTTAATTTTAATTTAATTTTAATTTTATATATATATATATATATATATATATATATATAGAGAGAGAGAGAGAGAGAGAGGGGTATTATTTTATTGGAATACCATCCAGACTATTCATTTTAATTTTTAGATGAAACTTATTTCTACACATATTTAAGCATTAAAGTTAAGGTCATTAATGTCTCTTACTTTCACTCTTTTGTATATAGAAAATTAAAACAAAACTTGATTTGTCATGAAATTACATTTCTAATTAATTTCAAAGCCACACAGAAAGTGCAGGATCGTGAGGCTGGCCAGGGGCAGAGTGAAAGCTCATGGATTATTCATACTATCGTCTCTACTTATTCCGTGCTTAGTGGCTGTCACCGGCTGTCAGCCACATAGTTAGTGCCCTTCAAAATCCGCACGCATACATAGCAGCCTTTGGAAATCTGCATAAAGAGAAGTCTGATGTTGGACAGATAGCTGCCCATCAGTAGAAGACAGCTGAAACTGTCAGCCTGTTTATGCCACAGAGCAGAGCACACAACAGTGATCAGGAGAGGCAGTATTAGTAGACAACCAAATCACCTAGTAACCCAAACAAACAAACAAACAAGCAAAAAATAAACAAACTTGTTTTCACTTCCTTTAAAGAAACAAGAAAACAAAACAATAAAATCATTTGCATTTACCAAGTATCCTGGTATCAGTGTCTTTGCTGCACTTAGGTTTCTATATGTAGTCTTTGATGTTGAAACTGTTTTAAAATGTCTAAATGTTGTTCTACTTGGTTATAGATACATGCGTGTATGTGTGTAAGAAGTATTGATTGATTGAAGTTCTAGGAATTGAACACAGATATTTGTGTATGTTACACAAGCCTTCCACCACTGAATTATAACCCGGATTCTCTTTTTATTAACTCTTTAATATATGATTTTTTGAGAAGAGAAGTTTTCCTAGCTGGCCTTGAGTGTATTCTATAGCATATGCATGCCTTAAACTCTACCACATGCTGCCTTGTGTTTTCTGTACCATACCACAGTCCTGGATTCAATGTTTGGGAAGACAGAGTTTCACCGTAGGGAGTATTCTTCATGATTGCGATAGAGCACATACATTTGAATTTCTTACCCATTGCATAGTTTGTATTTAAACACTTTAGATGTCTGAGGAATTTTAACGAACATGTGTTTTAGAACTGTAGCTCATGTTTATCTATCTCCATCTTAAACTTTTCATTAGTGTGTCTTTGTTTTCTTTGTAAAAGGACATGAAATATCAGGCCTATGGGGAAATCATGATTGCCAAAATCAGGACACCAACCAATTTTATCACCTAAAAATGTCTTCCTGTTTCCCTCAAGTGACCATCGCCTGTGTATTCATTCACTTTGCCCCTAAATATCATAGGTCATTCTCTACTCTTGTTTTAAAATTTTTCAGAATGCGGGACCAACAAGCCATACAATATGTTCCCTTTTGAGCCCAACTGTGTTCACACAGCATGATGCCTTTGAGATTCATTCCTTTTGACTGCATCATTAATTCATTCCACTTTTATTGCTGAGTACTGTGCAGATCATAGTTCATTTATTCATCTATTACAAACATTTGGGCTTTCTAATTAGGAAGTGATAAAAATGAAGCGTTGCAAACAATTATGTACTGTGCATGTGTGCATGCGTGCATGTGTGCATGTGATTGTGTGCATAAGATTTCAAGAGCTCTCCAAGGTAAATAAATACCTAAGAGGGGTTGCTGGGTTGTATAGTTAAGGGATGTATTGAATTATTTTGTTTGTGCTTGATTTTGAAGTAGATTTCATTATTTCTGTTTAAATTGTTATTTTTGTAAAAGTTGATATTGCCAAAACTATGCACTTAAACTCTGGGTTTCAGCAATTCTTAACACTGGCTTAATTCTTGGAAGGCCTGAGTGTTTTATTGTTTCCTGAACATATTTGGGAAAATTACATTATTGAGTGAAATTTTTCTGTTTTTTTTTCTGTAACACTTTTCATTCTTTTCTGTGAGTGTGTCTTATTATTAGAGCACACGACAGCAGGTTAGGCACAATGATACAGTCACTTGTTTTATTAACGTGACTTCTCATGTCTAGTGCTGTTTCCTTAGGAAGGATCTCAAAAAATTTTTTACAATGCTTATAATAGATTTATAAAACAATAGATAGTAGATAAAACTCCACAGATTCAAAATATTAAGCTCCAGAAGTATAAATGTCGAATCTAAGAAAACATTGGATGGATATTCACAGTAGGAACCAAGGTAACAAAAAACATTATAAAACTGTGTTTATATAGCAGGATTTGCCTATCTGGCAAATATCATATGTCTTTATGTACCCTTGGAAGCGAATTATATCCAATTTACAAATGTGGTACTGCTGGGAAGAACCCAAGTCTCAGTTGTCTTCAGCATGGATTTGTCTGTGGTTACTTTGCTATGAGACCCAGGGCTCCTCATCTGATCTCTCTGGATTGTAGTATTCTCATTCGTCCAATTAGTGACGGCAGCATTAGATTACCCATAAAGGATCGTCTTGCTCTAAAAAAAAATATGATGCTGCAATTCTATGAGGATCTTATGTCACTGAATACAAAGAGTCTGTGTTTGTATTTGTTCTGTAGGGGTTGATAGTAAGCACATTTTAAAAGGCTTAAGATGTGTGATTAATGAAAGCCATAACTAGCATTGGAGAGGAGTCTGCAGTGCACAGCTGAATCTTATAGGATCACTGATTTATGTAGTGCTTTTCCAGACTTAATATTCAAAACACTGGACATAAGTTATATAGTATTTATCTATGTGGAAAATATGAATGCATAGACCATGTTCATTTTTTTCCTGAGATTTTACTGAGAATGATAATTTTTAACCTTTCACGGGATTTTAAGCATCAATAATTTATTTCCTTAAGTAGTGCTCCCTTAATTTTGAAGCCTACCCTGGATCAAAATTCATGTTTTTAAAATGACTACACATTTAAAAATATTTGTGTTTGAATTTTCATTCGTGGGTGTTTTGTCTGCATGCATATGTGCGTTCTACATACTTGACACCCATGCAAACTGGTAGAGGACATTAAATCCTCGGGAACCAAATTTAGGGATGGTTGTTAGCTTCTGGATGTTTACTGGGAGCAGAAGCCAGGTCCTCTGAAGGAGCGTCCTGTGCTCTCAGCACCTGAGCCATCTCTCCAGCCAAGGAGTGCACGTTTTCAAAAATAGAAATGATTTCAAATATATATACACTTTAGGAATTCATACTGATCAAAAGGTCTTTTTGGTTACTTTGTGTCATGCATAGTGACCCATGATGCTTTACCTATTACCTTCTAAACACCAAAGGATGTTATTCATCTCAAAGAATAAAACATCATATTATTATTATATTATTATTATTATTATTATTATCATTATCATTATTATTTATTTAGCTTGTACTATATCAGTCTGTCCTATGTAAGATATCTACTGTATTGTGAAATAGCAATGCCGTCTTCATTTTAGAAAATCAAGTGCCGACTTGGTAGAAGTGTTCATTGATGACTGAATGACATGCTTGTGCTATAGTGGAAACTTGAAAACAAGGAACAGTTTTCGAGCAAAGTCTTAGGAACTGATGGCAGGTAGATTTTTAATGCCTTGAAATAGAGTGCGTATTATAAGAGCATGGACATTTCAAGACCAGATTTCTTCTGTAGGGACATTTAATATGTTTGGGAAAGACATTCATATTTTTTGTGAGTAGTGATATAGTATTACTAAATAAGAATAATTTGAAGATTATTGAAGAAACCCCTTTTTTGCCTTTTTCCCAATTTTTAATTATTATTATTATTTTTTACTTATTTACTTTACATCCTACTTGCTGCCCCCTTCCTGGTCCACCCCTCCCAAAGTCCTTCTCCCTGCTACCCTCCCTTTTCCTCTTAACAGGTTGGGTCTCTGAGTATAACCCATCCATTCTTGGACTCCAGTCTCTGCCAGGATAGGCATTTGTTGAGGGGAGTCTTTAATATTATATATTGTATAAGCTCTTTTCGAAAATAGTTACTGAACCTTGATGGTGGTGGCACATACCTTTAATCCTAGCACATGGAAGGCAGGTCTCTGAGTCTGAACTCAACTTGGTTTATTTAAGTTCCAGGAAAGCAGCGAAACCCTGACATACACACACACACACACACACACACACACACACACACACAGAGAGAGAGAGAGAGAGAGAGAGAGAGAGAGAGAGAGAGGGAGAGAGAGAGAGAGAGGAGAATAGTTACTGTTTTGATATTTGCTTTTTTTTTAAAGGAAAGTGTCTTGGAAACTTGAGTAATCCGCTGAGGATGAGTTAAGTGAGAGTTAACTGGGCCAGGAGTACCAGTGCGTACCCACTGCTCTGACGCTGGTTCTTGGCGAACAGCCTTAACCTTCACTGCACTTTCACGCAGAACTTTGATGCCTCTCGAGTTTATCTGGTACTTATTGTTAGGATCAGGGTAGGGTTAAGCATTGAAGTCAGGATTAGCTTCAGGGTTTTGATAAAGGTAAGGGTAAGGTAAAGGGTGCAGGTTGAGCTTGGGTTAGAGTTTGGTTTGGGATTGTGGTATGGGTAGGGATTGGGTTCAGAGCCAAACTTCCTCTTATTTAAAACATTCCCAAGATTCCTTGAATGATTTTGGGTGCCTTTTCCATTTAGCCAGTGCTCACCTTACATACTTTTTCTCAATCCCTAACAAGTATAGAGAAGTAAGGTTTAACTGCTTAAAAAGAAAAGAAATTAGATTTCTCGACTCAGCCTACTTCTGTCTTCATTGTCCTAGAACAATATGTAATTAGCAAAATGTTTATCTACAAATGCAATTCCCGGGAGGATCATCCCAAATGGCCTTTTAAAAGTACAATCGCAGCAAGTGGTTATTGGTCCGCTTTGTCGCGAAAAAATTGTTAATGGCTGGATATTCCTGAACTTGGTGGTGATCGACATGTAATCATGTAAACTTACCATCATAGGAGAATGAAGGACGAGACTCTGGTTTCTGAACCCATACTTCTGGGTAAATTATATCTCATTGCTCTTAGACACAAGGGAATAAACCTTTGGTTACTACTTCAACAAATGACATTTTCACCACACTACATTTGCCTTTATTCAATGTCATTAAGAATAGACTACACCGAATTGGCAATATTTTTGTTACCAAATTATGGTAATTTAGTAATAAACAGTTGAAAATGAAAGTTTGAGTTTTTATCTCAGTAATACCCCAGATATTTGTGTGATTATCCCAGAATCCCACTAATATAGCTCTTATCCTGTCATCACCGTATCAAAGAACTAACACTACAGCCCGAAAGCACAGGAGATGTCACAAAACTTTAGAGCTTCCACACAGCCTTCAGTGGACCAAGACTTTCCAAACAATTTCTAATAGCCATTTTCTGATCGATGTAGTTTTAATTTCCTTCCCTTGCTTCAGAATTTTTTTTCATCTGCATTTAAAACACAGAGTTTTATTGTTGATCCTTCAGATTTAATTTGAGGAAATTGTAAAGAGTTCTAAAAGATTATGTAATCCACTTACCAAAGTATCTCTATAAATGAAAGCTTTCATTTAAAAGGTAGCCAAGTAGAACACATGTCAGATAAATCAGAGAATGTTAATTTATCTGCAATTTTTTTTATTGAAATTAGATGCAACAGAACACTAGGGAATAAATTTAATAGAAAGCAACTTTAGAAACATTTCTGTGGAAGAAAAGAATTGACTATGAGTGGAGGAAATCATCTCACATTGTCTTCTTTTTTTTTTTAAATTGGATATTTTTTATTTACACTTCAAATGCTAGTCCCTTTCCCCATCCCATCCCCTTCTCCTTCTTCTATAAGGGTGTTCCCCCTTCCCAACCACTCCCCCTCTCCCCCCACCCTGACATTCCCCTGCACTGGGGGGGGGGGTCCAGCCTTGGCAGGACCAAGGGCTTCTCCTCCCATTGGCTCCCAACAAGGCCATCCTCTGCTACATATACAGCTGGAGCCATGGGTCTGTCCCTGTGTAGTCTCTGTAGTGGTTTAGTCCCTGGAAGTTCTGGTTGGTTGGAATTGTTGTTCTTATCGGGTTCAAGGCCCTTCAGCTCCTTTAATCCTTTCTCTAATTCCTCCAGACCCCATTGTCAGTTCAATGGTTTGCTCCTAGCATTGGCCTGTGTATTTGACATGCTCTGGCAGAGCCTCTCAGGAGACAGCTATATCAGGCTCCTGTTTGGGTGGCTAGCTATATATATATATACACACACACACATACAGGCTGTATCCCCAGTTGGGGCAGGCTCTGAATGTCTGAATGGCCATTCCTTCAGTCGCTGCTCCAAACTTTGTCTCTGTATTCCCTCCTATGAATAGTTTTATTCTCCCTTTTAAGAAGGACTGAAGCATCCATACTTTGGTCATCCTTCTTCTTGAGCTTCGTGTGGTCTGTGCATTTTATCCTGGGTTATTCAAGGTCTTGGGATAATATCCACTTATCAGTGAGTGCATTCCAAGTGTGTTTTTTGTGAGTGGGTTAACTCACATCACCTTCTTATCCTGTCTTCTGAGAGCACACCCTACTGTGTCCTAACACTAACAGACACACAAGGAATGATGTATTAACCGCGGATCTACCCAGCACCATTTTTTAAACGTACTTTGTGTATTAAATCCACATCCTGGTTCAGAATTTCTAAATTGTATCTATCACCTAATTTCACATAGAAAGAAAGAATTGGTTTGTTCGTGAGGAGGCTACATGCAGCTTGCGCTTTTCCATTCAAATGCTTGACATTTTCCCTATACACAGAGATCATCCACCCACAAAATTCATTTAACTTTAGCCATAGCAGAAAGTGAACTTTTGACAACACTGAGAGTTCATTTTTAAGAACTAAAATGGTAAAAGTTGTCTTTTTAGCACATTCATGTTCAGCGGGTAGTGATAAAAATCTTTCAATTAAAGAAAAGGGAAATTGTTTTAATCTCATTGATAATGCCCTAAAATTAGCCCAAATGAGATATTTATAATAATCTGTTTTGTGCAAAATTTATCAATAGTCAGAGAGAACTGTGCATATTCTAGCAGAAGATGATTCTTCTTCTTCTTCTTCTTCTTCTTCTTCTTCTTCTTCTTCTTCTTCTTCCTCTTCCTCTTCCTCTTCCTCTTCCCCTTCCTCCTTCTTCTTCTTCTTCTTCTTCTTCTTCTTCTTCTTCTTCTTCTTCTTCTTCTTCTTCTTCTTCTTCTTCTTCCTCTTCTTCTTCTTCTTCTTCTTCATCTCCTCCTCCTCCTTCCCTCCTCCTCCTCCTCCTCCTCCTCCTCCTCCTCCTCCTCCTCCTCCTCCTCCTCCCTTCTTCTTCTTGATATTTTTCTTTTTCTTATACACCAGGTTTTATTCCCCTCCTGGAAGTATCAGGTTATCTAGTAACATTTGGCATATACGTCGGAAAGGAAACATTTATTTATTTTCTGTGCAATGCACATGAGTTTGTATATGCTGCTGTATACATGGGAGGCCACAGGGCAACCTGCAGGAGTAGATTTTCTCTTTCTGCCACGTATGTTCCAGAAATGGAACTCAGGTCTCAATGCTTGGTGGCAAATTTTGTTAATCACAGAGCTGTCATCCATTTGATTTACACTGAATATAATATTGCCCAGTGGACTTACTTGATCCAAGGTCTCAGAGATTTTATCTCTTGAACAGTTTTTAACCACTACCCATTGCATAATTTACCTGAACAAAAAAAGAAAGAAATGCAACTTTCCTTTCTTAACAATGATTATCTGCTTGTAGCTATCATTATTGTCTATTGTATATGCCCAACTCCGATGATTGTTTAAAACAATTAAAAGCAGTTCCAGTAGAAAGGATGGCATCATCCAACCTGAGGCTACAGGAGTCTTGTGTCACTGGCATAAGCTACTTCATTTCTTTTGATGTCTGATAACTCTAAAACAGTAAAGGGATGCATCCTTAAAGTCTTCAGCCAGACTTCTTAGCAAGATTAATTCATGATGAGCCTTCATAGAACCAGCCTTGTTCAATCCTGGTAAAACAAGGCCTTCGTGTCCTCTTTTCTTGGCCTCCCCAGGTTTTTCTTAGCTGGTCACCCCCACTCCTTTGGGCTTCCTGTGTTCTTTTATTCTTTTAACTCTATTTATAGAACAGATGGTATCAAACACCATTTAAAAATATATTTGAAACCTTAGTGCATCTGTTAGATAATAAATGACACATTCAAAAAAGATCTGTTAAAATTAGCTCTTATTTAAGGAGATATATCAGAGTAGATGTCAGGAATGTAGGAAGGATATTATTATTATTATTATTATTATTATTATTATTATTATTATCTTTTACTTCGTTTTTTGCATATGCTTTTACTATTTCTAATTTCTGTGCCTAGCTCACTCTTGGAACTTTCTCTGCCATTTACATTCCCAAGTGTCTTTTCCTTCTTCCTCTCATCCTGCTGACTGCAAACTAACAATAACTTTCTCTGGGGTCACTTGAATGTATTCACATATTCTAATTAGAAATAAAAGTCTTAAATGGACCATTGGTAGCACAGGACAATCCTGTGCTTGTACGTAGAGAGTGCTAGGAAGTAGGGATTGTCTGTGGGTCCATTAGAATTGTTATGCATCTAAACAACAAAATTGTATGTAGAGTAAAAAATATTAACAAGATAATACTCATATCTTTTCTGAAATATCTGTGACATTTAAATGAACTTGTGTAACTTTCAGAGTTAGACAAGGTTTTAACAATAATTTTTCACATAAGAAATTAACAGTTTATCAATAAAGGTCATTGTTGATGGGCTTAACCTCACCATGAAATTCTATATTATTGCTAATACAGAGTACTTGGGCAAAAATTAAAAAAAATGATTTCTAACATGTAGAAAATATTTTGTAATGTAATTATTTTTTGGGTGAATTTCCTTAATTTTGTTATCTAGCTCACAGAGGCTATATATCTGGTACATATGTATGTTTATTTAGGTTTGTAGATGAAGTGGGAAAGGTTTTGACGAATAGTGAACATAACATCAACCATCAATAGTAAATTATTCAAAATGATAAACAAACATGAAAATGGATATGAAATAAATTTTATCGTGATGTCTTTTAAAATTAGGCTACAATTACCTTAAAAGTTGATTGGTGGAGTTACTGCCTCCCTTCTCACTGTAAATGTTAAATGTTTAAGACTCTTGTTCCAGGAAGTGAAACTTTCTTCTGCATTTCAGAAAAGAGAAACAAAGCCATTCACATGGTCTCATGATAAACCAAATGAAGGGTAATGGATTGCCAAGGTACAATTGCCTAATGTAGTGGTTTGCATTGGCCAATGCATTTGTCCTTAGTAATGGATGAAGGTAATAAGTACCAAAGCACACGATCATGCTGGTGTTCTTGAGATAATATAATTGTTGGGAAATTAAAGTGACCACTCAGAGAGAATGTTTCCTGAAGGGAGTGTCAAGAGTTTGTCAACAAATGCATGAAGGAAGGAAGGAAGGAAGGAAGGGAGGAAAGAAGGAAGGAAGGAAGGGAAGGAGGGAGAGGAAGACATTGGTAAATTTACAAACTTCGGATGAACATGTCGAACATAGTCATAACTTATTAGTGAAAACATAAAGGGCTAATTCCACGTGAAAAGGAAACTGTAGTAATTATAAAGATGAATATGATCATTGTAATATTTGAGGAAATAAAACACACATGCTCATTTATCACATGCGCATGTCCGACCATTGCAGAATTTTGCCATCAGTGAACAGGGGTGCGAAATGGACACCAAATTAAAAAGAAAATTAGCAACTGCTATGGTATATACAAAGAAGACAGCGTATGTGCTTTATTTTCTCCAGGGGATATGAAAGTCATCTAGAAGTAACTCCTCTGTTTGAACCAGGCCTTTGTAAGAGGCTCGGCACTATATATTGTCCTTGTGCTCCCTGGGAGGGGTGCGATGTGAGGGCTGGGGTAGCCACGGCTCTTTATTCCTTCCAAACCAGCTACTGTGCTGCTAATTAGAATTGGATATTGGTGGTCCTGGAAATGTGGGAGACCATCAATGTTACTTTGTGTTAAATTTTAATCACACAAGTTAGGACATTCAGAATTATGGTTTCCATGGCAACCACAACACTGAGCCCTGTGTGAAGGCATTACAGTGAGGGTCTTTGATTAAGAGAAAGTAAACCAGAAGTGAAACCAAACGCTCCATATGTGGAGCTAAAGTTACCAAAGGGGGCAGGAGAGGGAGGAAAGCAAAAGAAAAAGTACAGTTCCCTTTCCCTTAATTATATTTGCTTAATGGCAGGTCACGTGTTCGTGCCACACACTGAACAGTCTGTTAGAATTCTCGTGGGCCTGCTCTGTTTTCATTGGATTTTAATGATTATTTTTCCAGCCTCTTCTGATTTCTTAACATTTATCCTATTTATATACTCATTCTTGCTCTAAAGTAACCGATGATGCTGATGTCTGGGACCTTCTGACTGGTCCAGTGGAAGGAGGAAAGGCTTTTGTTTTACCTATGGAGAAGTTTTCCTTTGAAATGTGGTGGAGAAGAATTACAATACAGGGTACTTCGCCTGTGATCGTTCAATGGAATTGTGGCGTTCTGATAGCTCTTTGTAATTCTATTTTATTAAATGTCTGTAGTCCTCAACATGAAAAAAAAAGTTCTGATTCAAAACAGAAAGTAAGTCATTCAAAACATATTAAGTGTTAAACGTGGACAACATGATAAATTAGATCAATGGAGCCACTAGTCGCAGATCACCAAGTATGTATGCAGAATGAAATCATTTTGAAGCCTACGTTTTGTCAAGAATGGAGACCGTCACTACAGGATTGCGTTCTATCTTGTCTGACTTAAGCTAAAAATGAAAATAATGGTGCACTAGCGATGTTAGAGCAAGGTCTGTATTTTGGAAATAGAATAGTCTCCCTAAGTGGACGTTTCCATGCACTGGAGTAACACTTTATTAAGCCACTATTATGGTATAATTCTTCTTGAGATTGCTGTCATCTCAGTTTATCTTTCAGGGAACATATGGTCTAGTGACATTTTGCTGAAGATAAGGAAAAGGACAGGCTTCTCTCCACTTTAGTCATGAAATTCTTGCAAATGCTAACCAGTCTAATAATTCTTATGCTAAACTCCAACATTACATGAAATATGTTCATATTAGGCAATGCAAATTCAGTATTCTTCTATGAATATTTAGGCGTGGATGAGTGCTTTTGTCTTACACTTTAATGGTGCTTTACAGACCATTAATCTGTTGAAAGGGTCAGAAAGCTGTTTATTAAGGAGCCTGATAGGAGCCCCTTTCTGCTTTGCAGGAATCAAGGACTCCCCTAACTGTTTCACTTCCACAGCACAAGCTCAGCCCCACAGTCAGGGAGAGTAAGGAGGGCATAGGCCTGCTCCAGTGAAAGCTCAATTTTGAGGGCATATAATCTTTACACAACTATATATATATACACACACACACTCAAACATACATGTGTGTATGTAAATTCTTTGACTCATTCTGATAGTCACCAAATGTGCAAGCACACTCTTACCTCACAAGATCCAGGAAGTATCATAATTTAATTTTGGTTATACTGATTTTCTTTTTTGGTTACTGTTTACATTTTTGGAGGCTTTGGTTTTGTTTTACACATAGCTTTTAAAATTACTTGCATGTCAAGATTTGTTCTGTATATATTTTGCTTTTCTTCCAAAATTATCCCACATGCCTTCCATGAGTATATCCTCCTTTTGTGATCCATTCTCTTTAAAAGCAACTGGGACTCAATACTCACTACCCTTCCCCCCCACAGTTGACTTCAAATCAAGACAAGTCAACAAAGATAAACAAGAAAGTATTTGTGCTCTGTGGTTTACTCAGATAGATACAATGGATTTCTTTAGTCAGACTTTAAGTTTCTGACATGAACAACTGAGAGGAAGGAAACCATTCATGGCTTCTGCTCACTTCATTGGTTCTGTTTGCTGAGGCAGAACTTGATGCTGCCCCTGTGGGTGGCGAAGGCTACTGGTCTCATTAGACACAGGAAGAAAAGTAACAGGAAGGAATCCAGGTTCAGGTATAGCCTTCTATTCAGGCCCCTAGTGAACTACTTCCTCCACATAGGCCCATCCTAAACTTTAATGCCATCTCTCTCCAGCTCCTTCTTCAGTCTTAACAGCTCAATTGTGTCCCATTCAGGACGTAAGCAGTTCCAACCAGTCCAGGATAGTGACATCTCTAGGTATCTCAAGGTAGCATGATTCTACTGTGAAAATATGGGAAAATACACTGAGTTCACGTTCTAGTCTGTGCAGAGATAGAGTGACAAGGTAAGAGAAATGCCTGAGCTGCTCTGACATTGTCTTTCCTTAAACCCATTAGTTAAAGACGTCGCCTCTCTTCACTGAAGCAGAATGAATAAAGGTTGGCAAGATACTTATCCCAATTCTTCTTTTACTCAAACATGAATTCAGAGGGAAGGGATCCCTGTCTAACCTTTTCTTTTCGTTCATTCCTTCAACCACTTCTTAGAAGACTTAGTCATCTATCATGCTACAGTACTTTGGTCATACTAAAATACCATCTCGGTGGCTAAGTAATCTAAAACTGTTTTCTGCTTGGATGGTAGGCATCCCAACGTACAGCTGACTTAGTTCTTGGTGAGGACGTTTCTTGATGTGAATGCAGCTGCCGCCTCCGTCCTCACATGGCCTTTATTCCTTTAGTGCGCGGACATTTTTAGAAAGCTGCTTTGTCCTTTTCATATAAAAACTCCCATCCTATGCAGCTCCGTCCTGTGTCAAGATATACAGTATACATTTATTCTCCCCCAAGTTTCCAACATGAGTTTTCAAAATGCTAGTGATCTTTAAGTGAAAGTGTGCAGTTTACCTTTGGTTGTGTGCTTCAGAGACCCGAGGATGACTTCGGGCTTCTGGAAACACTCAGTGTAGGCTCTGGCTGCCAGGACAACCAAATGTGTGACTGAGAGTCTCGGGGGTGCTTGGTCTGACTTCTCAGTCTCCAAAGATGGAGATTTGGAAATTGACTTGATCACCAATTCCCAGTTACTTAATCAGCGATTTCAGTACAGTAAAGTTTCCATTAAAATCCAAAGGACGGAGTGCAAAGGACTTCTCATTTGGTTAACATAGGCTGACTGACGCTGAGAGAGTGGCCACGGCAGATAGCATTTGATGTTTCTGTCATTTTTGCTTCATAGATCCGTATGCGTTCGTGCCCAAGGGCCTACACTCAGAAATGTGCATATTTGTGCGAGTGTGTGTGTGTGTGTGTGTATGTGTGTGTGTGTGTGTGTGTGTATTTGATTTGTATGCCTTTATCATTCAACTCAACTAACTGTAGTAAGTGTTTTTCTGAGATTTGTTCAAGCTCATTAACCTAAGGAGAGTGATAAAGGAAACTTCTGACATATATGTGTTCTATCAGAAGCATAAATGACATCTCAGACCTCTGCTTGGTATCTGTAGTTTGCTTGGGGGAGGGATGACCCTGCATGATAGACTCCTTAACCTGAGAAATGTGTTCTAAGGTTAGAAGCTGGGTCATATTTCCACTCAATGGTAGCATGGCCAATTGTTATATGGGAAATTTGTAGACTTGACTGAAATTTGTAAACCTTCTTCTTCTAGTGATTATATGTATCCAAAAGTGAATATGGAGAGAAGAATTTTGTTTATAAGAACAGTAGCATCATTGAACTTTAACCTTTCCCCCAGAAACTCTGCCTATACATTCAGGTCCAGTGGGGATTGGAATTTCAACACAGAAATTTTTAGGGTATTCACTCCACAAAAGCTGTTCTGTGCAAACTTTACTCTTTATCTGGACGTAAAATAGTTAATGGTTCCTGGTGTTAGGATATTTACAATCCATTCATGCTATAGACATGACTCAATTTACAGCACTAATTAATGTGTAATTGTAAGCCCAAATAATGTTTCCAAGGAAAGAAACACTCCTTCTGAGACCACTATTATATTAAGAAGTATATATTTGTGTGCCATAAAATAAGAAAAGCCTAACTCTTCTATACAGGCTGAGAGTCCTACCTGGACACTCATAAGGTTTGTTCTAGAAAATGTAAAAAGCCTGTGGGATAAAAAAGAACATTTCCCTTTAGAGTGCATTTTTCTGTAATTCCTCAGTGTTAGTTACTTGAGGAAGAGCAGCTTGCTTTTTTTCCCTCAGTGTAACTTAAATTGGGTCTGCAGAAATCTAGAGTAAGTCCATGGTCCCTAAACCTTACTCTGTTAACCTTAAAGTAATTTACTGAGGAAAAGTATAGAGTCGCATCAGTTTACATTTTGTCATATTTTAATGTTCACTGTTGCAGAAGATGCCTCTCTTTAGTACTGCTGCTGAGAAGTGGGGAGTCTTTAACATGTGAATGGTTTATCAGCACTCTGTGAAGGCCAGAGCCTGCATCCTATGGTAATTGAGTATAATCAATACCGTGTCACCTTTTGTCCTTTTCAAAATGTGCCTCATAGTATCACTTAAAAGGGAGAAAAAATCCATTAATGACTTCAAAAATCCAGAGCAAACTATTAGAATAATAAATTATGATTTTAATTACGAAACAAAACTGTTTTCTTTGGGTTTTCCGATAGGATAAAAGTGTGCCATACTTGGAATGTAATCAGTATAAATGTAAGACTACTAGAGAAAATGATAAGAGAAGTGGGGTCAACTGGGTATAAATAAAATTGGGATGTGGATTTTTTTTTATTGAGTATGCGTTACCAGAAACTTGTTGCTAAACTCTTTCCAAGACATTGAAAGTATTTGTAGTACCTTCTTACGTCCATAAAAATACAGGGAAAATCAATATTTGAAAAAAAAATGTTATATTTTAGGGATTTGACACAAGGTATTTTATCATGTTCACTGTTTCCCCTACTCCAGCTCTGTCTCATTCACACAACCCCTCCCCTTTCGGGAATCCTCACAGTCAGATGTTTCAGACCTGTGCTCCTTGCTCCACCTGCAGATTAAAAACAAAATTTTAATTGAAAGGGGTCATTATTTTTTATACTGGTTAAACGTTTCTGGCAGGTCAGGAGCTATGAAGCTTTCTAACTTTTCATCATATCTTTTCAATGTCTCTCATGTGTCAAGACTCAATTAGTAATAGTGTAATTAGTATTGAGGAAATTCTGTGTCTTTCTTGTTAATATCTGTGATAAACATGATTATAATAAAGGTATCTGTAAACCCTAAATGCTGTGAACCATGCCATAGGAACTTAGATAACCCAGAAACGTATGTTAATGTACAAATGGTTTATTCAGTCTGAGACGCATGATGACAGTAGAACCTTACAAAGTTAGTTTTCCTACAGCATGAGAGCTCTCTGTTAAGCTACAGCCAATATTAAATTATATTTCATTTATTTCAGATGATTTTAATCTCTTTTGATTCTGAGATGAAAATATATAACTGAAGATTATATACTATTAAAATGATGACATGTAGATTAAAAACAAAACAAACAAACAAACAAAACACAGGGACAAATTAAGATTTGGAGTCACAGATCTTAATTCCGATGTTGTCAGTCTTGTGTTAGAAGCATCTTTTCAATGAATGCAAAACTTGGGTTTTTCACATTGCCAAATGCTATATTTCTGAATAATTAGCATTATTCCCCCCATGCAGTGGTCATCCACAGAAAAAAAAAAGCATGCATTTTGATGTGTGTGATTTGACATCTGGAATTCACTAGAGCCCTAAGCAAACTTGATACACTTACCAGATGTGGCTTATGGTTGTAATTATATTTTGTGTTGCTCATCTGAATGTGTTTGAAAGACGTCAGAAAGATTTCGAGGTGTAAGCAGCCCTCAACCTTTTGTAGAGTCAGTCAATGAAATTGTGAAAAACATTCACAATGAAAATAGCCCCGATTGAGAAGCCCTCCACCCTCGAACACCTGCTATTTGCATATAAAGTTAATTTGTATGTGTATCAACCCTGAGAACAGATTTTGTTTGCTTTTCCTGAAATAAGTGAGAAAAACGAAAATGCAAATTCTGTGCAAAGTCACACAGATGAAGTAGAAAAGGCAAACTTTGCCTCTAAGCTGAGGTCAAGATGCTATGTGAACAGTGTATATTCTGTAGCAACTGTGCTCAAGTTCCTAGTGTGACCTATGACCCTGACTCAGAGAACAGCATATCTGCCTTCCCTGGGTCAAACACACTCACTCTTACTATATTCAGTTTGAGGTACATGATGTTCTAATTTTACTTTGCTTATGTTTCAAAGATTAAACAAAGGAGACAATAAAGGTGCTTTTCATCTACATATTTTCTTTGGCTAATATACAGATTTTATTCTTTCTTTATATTGTTTTAATCGGTTTTGTTCTGTCTTTACCTATAGATGGTAATTCACTCTTATTTTTAAAACAAGAACTTTTTTCAAATTTGTACTTGTATGGTATCAACTTTTTCTTTTTTATTAGGATACAATGCAATGAATAATATGGTTAGATGTTTGGCATTATTAAATATTCGAAATTCATTCATATAAGGAAGGACACATGATAGAAACAGTGTAACTAATGCTGTATTTATAAAAAAGAAAATTCAGCACAGGTTTTTTTCAGCATGCCAGGTTAGCAAAAACGTAAAACACTGTTAGTATTGTTCTTTAATAGGTGAACTTATCTGCTATAATGGTCCGGTGATGTCACTGGCATTTCCTCCTGCTAATAGCAGTGTGCCACAAGCCACAAATCATTCTGTGGTTCCAACCGTCATGAAAGCAAGTGAATGGTTTTATATTCCAACTAAAGTTCAACATTATTTTTTAAATTAAATATTGCGATTATAATTCTTTTGGCCTGATTCATACAGGCTTTATTGCATTCCTGTGGCATTCTAAGTAAGATAAATAATTACGTATGTAATTCTACAAGACGACTGAATTTTTGTTTCAATGTTTTGGAGCCATTGCCTAATTCCGATACAATTGAACTGTATGAAGTTTTATTAAAATTTTGAAAAATTCGGGGGGAAGGGATGGCTCAATGGTTAAGATCACTGCCTCTTCTTACACGGGTCCGAGGTCAACTCAAAGCACCCACCTGGTGGCTCACAGGCATATACAATGCAATGTGATATCATTTTCAGGTGTGCAAACAGACATGCAGACAAAGTACTCATATAAATAAATAAATAAATAAATAAATAAATAAATAAATAAATATTGAAGAATTAGTGGTACAGAAAAATTATGGTACTGTTTTCTATCTAGAAGCAAAAGAAAAGATATTGAAAATGTATACCTTAAAGAATTATACTCAGACAATATTCTGAGAATATCTTTCTATCTATCCTTTATGATAGAAGTACGTAAGCCCTTAGTATATATAAACTTTTCTTAAAAGTCTATGAGAAAATCATTGGGTCCTTTAAGATGTGACTAAAGTCTGAAAGTGTAATGCCACAGTTATAAAGTTCATCTGTCAGTTTCCTTTCCTCAAAGCATTGCAGCTTCAAACCACACAGTATCCTCATCTCCATTCATAGCATCTTGATGATGTACACAAGAAACACGAGAGAAAGGGCTAGTATGAATCAGTTTTCGGTTAATATTGAATCTCATTTTTCCTTTCAACACGCCACTGGACTAGCTCTTTGTCATTATATAATCACTTGAAGAATCTGAAAACAGCAAGAAATTCAATCTCTAGAGATGGAGGAGGCCGGATTAGCTCATGTGTCACGCCCGTCCATAACCATTAATTTAACAGATGTGTACCTTTGAAGCACCGAGTATAAGCACATGAAGTGTACAAATGACCAAATGAATTCACTGGGAAATGAGTGAATAAAGGATGGGCTAAATTAATGAAAGGATTCTTTGTGAACCTGGAACTCAAAATTAGAAAGGAGCGGTCTGTCATAATCACTCTGGAGTGTATTTATGACGAATGCATTTGGAAAAATAGCCATCTGAATGTTTGTGATGGCGGTCTCTCTTACGTCACTTCTGGGACGAAAAGGTAGAAGTGATGGGGACAAGAGGTGAATAAACTGTAGAAAAGTGACTTAAAATGAAATAACCTAATAAAATTTACCACTTTGTTTTAGAAAACTCACCAAAGTTTGGCAAACTACACTCTGTGTTTGTGTATGTGCGGGTGTGTATGTGCATGCGTGTGTGTGTGTGTGTGTGTGTGTGTGTGTGTGTGTGTGTGTTTGTTTGTATGTGTGTGTGTGTGTGCATGCATGCATGCCTGTGTATGTTAAGCTCTTTTTTAATCTACTGACCCTACAGTGTGTATTTGTCACCATGGTGATATTAGCTGCTTTATCCTTTTCTGATGACTGCAAACACTTGACTCAATTGTGACTGAACAAAGATTGATTTCATTTGTTCCCAGCATGAGAATTGGATACAAGAAACCCCAAAACTATTTCTCTTTTTCTTTCAGTGGGAAATTATTTGGACTCTGTCCATACATGCAGTTTAAGGGCTTATGGAAATGGTCCTTACTCAACCAGTATTTAAGTTGGAAATGAATGTTTGACCCTAGACTGTCTTTTTGTTTTGACCCCAGATTGTTTATATAAGCTAAAATCAGCCCGTAATTGTACGCTTAAAAAACTCTTATAGGCAAAGACACGATTTAGACAGAACTTCAAATTTAATTTTAATTTTAATTTTTTTCCCTCAGAAATTCAGTAAAACTAAATGCACTGAACAATTCAATGAAAAATATTTTATTGACTCTTGGTAAGTCCAGCATGCCATAGAGCTTATCTATGAAAATATCTAATTTATTCTTATGTATTTATTTTAAAGGAACACCAGTAATATGTAAAAATACTGGTTCTTCAATCCGAAAGTACTTCTAAAGTCTTAATACCAAAATTTACCAAATATTTCCTCCTGACTCAATCTTTCTTTTTTTAAATTCATGCCATTCCACCCTCTTTGTGTGTGTTCAAATATGGGTGGAGGACACACACACACACACACACACACACACACAGACACACACACACACACAGAGGACACCTAGGTCACATGACTAACTGGTGGACTTTTTCCCCCTTCCATTATGTGACTTCCAGTCACAAATCTTATGGCAAACCCTTTACACACTGTGCCATCTTGCAAGTCCACATCTTAATCTTTAACATATCACCAGTAGCAGTCACTTTGGCTGTGGAATCGCATTACTGAAATATTCTGCATCAAAACTGGCATTGCTCTCCTCATTATACTGCTCTTATGGTTATATTTTTAATCCAAATTAAGATACACATCATTGTAAAAAAAAAAAGACCAGCTTGTTGTAAAATTCTAGCAAGCATCATTGTATCCATAATTCATTAATTAGTTAGTTAATTAATTAATTTCCAGTCTCAGAGTGCTATTAGTGAATCCATTATAAAAATGCCTTTAGAAGTTCTTTGTAAAGTGATCTAGTCACAGGCGAAGTCTACATACATTTTTCACACTTGTTTAGCAAAATCTCTTTTACAAAAGATATGCTATATATTTTATTTTTTTCGAGACTAAATTTGAGGGGGCTGAGAGTGCTTAAGAGACTTAGAGCTTAAGAGTGCTGACTGCTCTTCCAGAGAACCCGGGTTCAAATTCCAGCACCCATTGGTAGCTCACAACCGTCCTATCTCTAGGTCAGTGGAGATCTGAAGTTCTCTCTGCCATGGAGATCTAAAGTCCTCTCTGCCCTCTGCATGTAAGGTATGCATGTGGTGATTATGCATACATAGAGGCAAAAAATAAATGTAAATGTGGAATAAAATTGATTAAAAATAAAAATTTAAACAAAGCAAAAACATTTAAATTTTTAAAAAGATCTAGTTTATAAGGGTAACCCAAAAGAAGAAAGGGTCTTTCCACGCCTTCCTGACATTAAAGGCATGATCTGCCTTGACATTTTTAGCACACCTTGAAATTCAAGTCTTTTTCAGAGGAAAACTTTGTTCTGGACGTTAGTTAGGACCATGGAGTAAGGACTTTCAGATAGAAAGAATATGCTACAGTCATATTTTTGTTTATGAGGATTTTATAATAATTAACGAGAGGCTTTGAATGTGTGTTTTTAATTTCCTTTAAACTATAAAGAAAAGTAAAAATCTGAACAGTTATTTGAATTTTACCCTATTTGCTTCTTTAAAAGATTTAGTGTAGCATTTTTAATAGCTCGTACTTTCTTAACTTGATAAATCTGTAAACACAGCTATGATGAAAATCAGGAAATAACTGTGCTAGACAGCGTTACCTAAACTATAAATAAAAGCGATAGCTTAATTAGCAGGACCCACTGCAAATGGTTACTGGAGGCCCTGCAAGAGCAATTAGTCTTTTGGAGTCTCTAGGCCAGTCCACTGTAAAGGAGGCAATTTCCAAGAGATTGCAAACCCCCACAGCTTATTAGTGATTTTTGAAATTTAAATATTTTCCTAGAATTTCATATGCTATTACTGTAGTTACAACATTTCCAACCTTCTCCCTCCCTGCCTAATTACCATGGTCCGCCCATTCCTGAAATTCACATGATCTTATTCTTTCTCATTGATAAATACTTTTGATTGAATTTTCTATTTCAAATTCTCCATCATCTTGGAACCAAGATGAGGACTGGGTTAGAGACACTTCCTGCATATTGGAAGAGTATAAATATATCCTATACTTGCAGAATTTACCCTCTGGCTGAGCCCTAATATGCTGTATTCCCAGCCCTAACCCTCCACTACCTGCACCCAGGAATCATTTCTGAGCAGAACTTCTGAGACAACTTTGCAATAGAATAGGATATGAGGTGAAGGCATGGATCTTGGGAGTTCTGTATCAAATGAGACCCTCATCTTTGTGAGAAACCAGGCAGTTAGGATCAAAGGAAGTAGGAGACACTAATGCTGGCTAAACTCTGTCATCCCGTGAACATTCACTTACTTATGATGGCTGTTAAAACCATTAGACACCATATGTTGGCTCACTCAAGGATGAGACCTTCTGTGAGAGTGCTGGCTGTGTGACTGAGACTTAGCCTGGTCTTTAACTTTTTTCAGATGTCATTGGTGGTCCTAATATTATTTATGAAGGAAGAGATTTTCTGGTCATGCATTATAATCAACGATTGTAAATCTTTAATCTCCTTATCTTGTGTAATAGGTTGTCTTCTTATTTTTTTTACATTGATGTTTATGAAACATACAGGGTAATTGCGTGGAAAAAGAATATTTTTGATTTCTTCATTTCCTGTTTCTTCATGAGATCTGAGTCACGCCCATTTAGTGACAGAGATAACACAGTGTGTGAAACCCTTCAGTGCATCTCGTACATCAAGTGCTGTCACTAATAGTATCAGTCGTTCCAACTTCATCCATAAAGATAATATGACAAATTCGACTTTTCTTTGCCAAAAATGTAACTTATTACGTCTAATAGGCTAAGATCTGTGCTTGTACCAAAAAACGCTACCAAACTTGGAGGCTCGCATCATTGGTGGAACTTTTGCGGCTTTCAAGCAGTTTGGCCTAAAGCTTTTCATTTCTCGGCTCTTGCCAAGAAGAAAAGAAAAATCTGTTTTCTTTACCTTATTAAATCAGTTTTCGCCACGTTCATGACCTGTCAGAAATCTCAAGCACTTCCTAAGCTGAGCTGCAAGAAAGAACGCTTATATTTTATTTACAAAATGGCAGGAAAAAAATACTTTGGATATTTCATAGATTTCCCAAACACTTTCAGAAAAGATATTACTGAGAAAGTCACTTAGAAATTTCAGGCAATGAAGTACCAAATCTATTTAAGGCTGAAGATGCGTTAAGCCTTTAAGACTTGGGTAGATTAAAATTTAGGGCTGTGTTAACTGTCAGTCCATCTTGTCAATAAATAAAATCAAATTCTGGATACTTTGCCACTTTTTACATCTGCACCTCAGTGAACTCTGGACTTCCTTATCTACAGGAAATCCTCTGTATAGCCAGTGTCACAAGCTGTGCAGTGCGGTGTGTCTCAAGAATGTTGTCAGCATGGTAAGGTCAGGAGGGGTGCTCCAGGTTGAGAGTAGTTTGAAACAAGATTTTTTTCTGTCAGTTTCTCTGGTTTTCTTCCTCCCTTTCTTCAACCTATTCAGAGCCAGTGTTCAAATTATTATATTTAATAATTGTATTGTTATGCCATAAAAGTAAGTGATTCTTCCCTTTGTCCTTCATTGATGGCTTCCAGGGCATGATTAAGATTTCACATAAATTGTAAATTTCATTTCCTAAGTTTTCTGTCACATTCTTCTTTGTTTTTCTTTCTTTGCTAAGATTTCTTGTTCATTGTTAAAATGGCTTCCTGTTTCTTTTTATGTGGTTTTGCAATTTAGCATTGGAACTTGAGATGATAGTTGTAGAAATTTCCGTGGGGTAAATAACTATAAAATCATCATCTATGTGATGGGTGAAAGACTGTGTGCTTTGCTCTTGCCATATGGGATGGGGAGTCCCAACATCTTTAATAAGTGGGCTGGAGAGATGACCCAATGGTTAAGAGCACTTGTTGCTCTCCTAGATGACCCAGGATAAATTCCCAGCACACACACGGCTGCTCATTATTCTCTATAACTCTAGTTGGAGGGCATCCAACACTTTCTTTGGACCTTTGCAGGCTAAACATGCAGAGAAGCATATATACTTGAAAGAACATAAATCTTAAAAAATATCCAATTTAAGATATAGTGCAGGGGTCCTTGTTTTTCTTCCTTTTGATGTCTATATTCCCCCTAAACTTCTCTAGTATCACCCCTTGGAGGAAGGACAATGAGGTGCCTTGTCCTAACCTACTGAGTGTGTAATATAAGCTTCCTTGGCCTTTATTGATATGGAAAGAGATAGCATAATAGATAATTCTGCTTACTTTCTTAAAGTAGGGTGTTGTGTATATAAAACTCACCTTAAATATCACAATCCTCACATCTTGGACCTTGGACACAAGAGAGTTAACGTTATAAGTTTGAGGCATTTTTCACTGTTTTTTTTCTAAACTTTCTCTTTTTTAGTAACTTTTAGATTTAATTCTATTATTTTGCATATATGTTCTTTATCAGCATGTGTGCATAAGGAGGTGGTAAGCTTCCAATGCCGGTCCTTTGTGAGATCAGTAAGAGTTCTTAACCACTGAAGCGATTCTCCAGCTCAGTTTGAGGCACCATTGATTCATGGTTGCGTCTGGTTGTCCTTCATTTCTGAAAATATGCATAAAAATTCTATACGCTCAAGCCAACATTTTTTCTTACTCTGTTCATCTTTTAGTTTTCCTTTTCTATTTGGTTGATAATATAGAAGAAGTTATCTTTTACATGGCTGGAAGAATGGACAAAAATTTGACCATATGTCTCTTCTTAGAAATCCAGATCCCTTTAGGTTACTTTTATATATTCATGACAAGTTTTTAATGATGTGGTTATTCACCCAAGCCAACTATCTGGCCAGCTATTTCAATTAAAAACTGAAAATATTCTAACAGTGCATGAAAAAAATGGGCTTTTTGAGGGGTGTGATTTCAAAGAGTTGAAAATTCATTACTTTCATATCGCTTTTTGCTCATTGTGTCCCCTGGGACTTACAAGATGTTCTTGTCTACTTTTAGAGTAAAGGATTTAACTTTAAAAATTCATTTTTATTGACATATGACCATTAAATAGAGATATTCTAAATAGTACTTTACCTTCCGGTATTACAAAATATATCAATTTTAATTCGTTTCCTAATGTGCTCTCACCTGGGATAAACACAGATGAAAGGGTGCTGGATGAAGTTTTATTGATAGTGGACAGTTATTAAAGTTACATGCTCTGCTGAAAAGAAACACCTTTGGGTATAAACCCAGGTTAGTATGAAGCTGAGTTGGTAATACTATAACTGCATGTTAGTTTGTAACTTTTACAATAATATTTCTCATTATTGACTGTCTTACTTCCTCATATTCATCCTCTCTGAGGCTGAAAGAGTTTTGTCTTTAATAATCTAGGCGAATTTGTTCATTTTTCTTCCATTATTTTTCCAAGTGGAAAAATAAACACGTTTTCAGTTATTTTCTCACAGTTTGAATGATGATTAAAGTACAGAGGAAAATTATTGCGATGTAGGCACTCCACACGAAGACAAATAGAGTCAACTAACCTGGATCCCTGGGGCTCTCAGAGACTGAACAACCAACCAAGAACAGGCATGGGCTGGACCTAGGCCTCGCTACGAATATGTAGCAGATGTGCAACTTTGTCTTCATGTGGGTCTTGAATGACTGGAGCTGGGGCTAGCCTCACAGCTGTTGCCGGTAATGGGATGTGTTCTTCTAGCTGGGATGCCTTGTCTGACCTCAGTAGGAGAGGAAGAGCCTAGAATCTCAGAGATTTGATGTGCCAGGAAAGGGAGTCTCACCCAGGAGGTCCCCCACCAGTTCAGACAAGAAGGGGAAAGGGGATGGGAGAAGGATTGTAGGAGGGGGTTTGGGAGTGGGCAGTGAGCAGGGTGTAAAGTGAATAAGTAAAACAAACAAACAAACAAATACATTTCTCTGTAGTGAGCATGTTCTTTAATCCCTCTCTTACCAGTTAGCTACTTAAGAATGTGCACCATGACCTTCTCTTGGTGCAACTCAGTTTGGTCTGTATGTAGAAATCTTGGCATAAATCCATGGTCTTTAAAACTTTCCTGTCCACATTAAAATAATTTACCTAGAAAAATTATCAATTATTAACTAGGGTAACATGTCAAGCAAGATCAAAAGGTGACTTACCTCTCAGTAATGGATTGGTAGGGGAATTTACTGAATCATGCACTTTTCAAATAAGCCCTGCATATTTGACAGTACTGGCTAATCTATATTCCTGGTAAATATTGCTAAGTCTGATTCTGTAAATTGTGATCAAGTTAAATGATCCACTTGTGACTGCAAATTATCACTATGAAAGACAATCAGGGCAAATCAGAAAATTACCTCAGAAGTCCCTTATAGTCTGCCAGTGAATGGTTTTGAAATTATATTAAAAAGAAGCAGAGGACAATGGCAGTGGAAAGCTGATGTTGGGTTTGTTTTTGCAATAATAGATTGAATCAAAGAGCTCTGTTTCTACTTATTTTTCTTCTTCGCAATCCTTAGCTGTTAAAAGAGCCGATATTTTTCAAACATTATGATTGCTCTTTAGACTAATAGAAAATGAGACTTTCTTAGTACATCACTAAAATGGCTGTTCAGTTTTCCAATATTTTCTACAAAATAATGATAGCAGAACATTTGATTTCCTCTGTTGGGTTGCTAAGACTTGAACTGAGCCTGATGACTTTGATCTTGGTGATGTTAATTCATCTAATTTTCCAAATACTCGTGATGATCGTAAGTCAATCACACTATGACACTCGAACAACATAATAGTTTTACTACTTCATTGTGTCTCAATGGACAGAACCTTTTATTCTTATTTCTATCTACTCTTGTTTTTGCATTAAAATTAAAAAAAATCATTTTAGGTGTCTACTAGTGGCAACAGTTTTGATTAAAAAGACAAGCAGCCTCAGTAATCAGGGTATTAAAATATACCATTAGATCAAAATTTGATATCTGAGCATATTCTTATGTTATGAACTATCAATCTTTAGCATTTTCAAAAATAAAATGCCACAAACCAACATAGTGATACTTTAATTAATTAGCCATTCACGTTTTGGCAATTGCTGACAAAAGGATATCTATAATTATTTTTAGATAATTATACTAAAAATTATACTTTTAGAGATTTGTTTCAGGTTGTTTTGTGTGTGTGTGTGTGTGTGTGTGTGTGTGTGTGTGTGTGTATCATATGAAGAACTAGGCAGTAACTAAGGAAAGTTGAATTTCTCAACATAAAGTAATTAACTTTATTCTCTCTGAATGTTAACATGGAATGTGATGGAAATTTCTAATCTAAAATGTAAAACCATGTTAAAATTGCTATGATATATCATTATTTGCCTAAGAAGACAATGAGTGGTGCACGACAGGCCTTTAACCACAGCTATTTGGGAGACAGAAGCAGTCAGATCTCCTACTACAAGGTGAGCCTGCTCTGCAGCATACATTCCAGGACAGCCAGGGGTTCACAGTGAATTCCTGTCTCAAAACTAAGCAATATAAAACAAAAACAAACAAAAAGAAAAAAAGAAACACTGCCTGGCATAAGTATGTCAGTTTGTGTGATCCCAGCACACTAGAGGTGGTCACATAAGGATTATGAAGGTCACAAAGCCACCTTCAGGACCTCCTAAGTCCCAAGCTAGTATGGTCTATAAGAAACACTGTCTCAAAAAAAATAATCTTAACTTCTAAGTCACACCCAAATTTTGCTCCTTTTCCATGTTTATATTGTTTTTCCGTCTCTTTCCCTTCTCTTCCCCTCTTTTTACTTCTTATCTTCCTTCTTAATTTTATGAACAAAATATTTAAAGAAGGATTTATCTACTCCAATTTTACGTATGTAGATATTTTGCCTCCAAGTGTGTCTGTGCATTGCATGTTCCAATCCCCGTGGAGGAAGAGGATGTCGGATTCCCTGTAACCAGAGTTGCGTATGGTTGTCAGCTCCCACTGGCCAAGCCTGGACTTGAACCCTGGTCCTGTGGAAGAACAACCAGTGTTCTTAAGCACTGAGTACTCTATCCAGCACCTAAAGTGATCTTCAAGGGTAGCATATTTCTTCAGACCATTGCTTTGCCCAATAGACTAGGAACACGCCTTTCAATCAACCAATATGAGGTGTTTTTATTTTTTAAGTGGGATCCTAAATGATGACCACATTACAAACTCTGATGTTTTATCCTGTGAACTGTTCTTTGTTGAAGCCTTACAGAGTCTGATAGACAGTTAATTTTCTAATTTTTCCATCTCCCCTATCTGTCATTTATCATGTTTCCTCAAACATTTGTGGTTAAAGAGTTTAGACTAGTATAAAATATTATCTTCAAAGGAAAAACTGATCATTTTGCCATGTACTTATTTCTAGAACAAAATTCCACAAATGATATAACACATCGATTTAAAATTATATTGCCTAATTTATTTTTATAAGAACTAAATTTTAAGTAAAAGCCCAAGTTGTTTTGCTGCTTTTATACATTACTTTGAGGCAACTAAGTAGGTAAGACTTTTTTTTAACTTTAGTTCTTTTTACAATTTCAAACATGTGTACAAGGCATTCTGGTTATCCCCCTTCCCCTGTTCTCATATCAACCTCTCCCTCCTAACAATGTTCTCTCCTAATTACTTGGCCGTTTTCTAGATTCATGACTTGTGGTTTTCTTTTGAAGTTACTTTAGTTTAACCAAAAACATCTCTATAACAGTTGTCTTGGTACTACCGATTGGTACTTCATTGGGCCAGCTGTGGTACAAGACAAAGGGCAATGACTTCCTTTACCATGAGTCTATCAGTGGGAAGTTGCAGTGAGGAGTAGCGTCCCTTTAGCCTTCTTCTATCCAGGCCTGCGTGTTGATGAGCCATTTCCTCAGGAGGTAATAAACTGGTGTTATAAAGGGCGAACTTGCTTCTGCTCCTTAGCTAAGGTGACTTAGTGTCCAAGTGCGCCTCTGTCTGTAGCTATAGGCAATTCTCATTCTTACTGAAGAAACCTCTTTCTGATGAACTGTGGGGAGGTCAGAGATGTGTGGCTGAACAGGCATAGAGAACAAGGGACTGTTGAGTGTGTATCAGTCAACAAGGCATTGATCCTGATCCTTCTATGGGTCAGGAAACATTGCTGGAGAGAAGGTGGCAAGGAAGTAAGACCTGGAAGATTGGAAGAAGAGCTATCAAACATCATCTTCTCCATGGTTCATAGCCATGCCAATCATGACTCTCAAACTGTGGATGCCTGCACTGAATTCGAAAAGCAATGGGTTCTTTCTTTTAAAATTGAAATATAAGTAATGAGAAAAGAGTTCAGGAATTCATACATGATCTGTTATTTATTTCCATTTCAGTGTGTGGTAAAGGGATAAAAATTGGTATCTGAGTATCAAATTGTATCAGCACTCATGGAAATGGCCTTTTGCCTGAATAGTTGAACACCACATAAGTGGTCAGTTAGTAGGGGCCAATACTGGTGTACCAATTACTCATCTCTATTTTGCAACCAGTTACACTGCTTTGGGAAAAAATGGTTGTGATTGTGCATGGGTGCATTTGTTCGTGTGTATGTGTGTGTGTGTGTGTGTGTGTGTGTGTGCTCACACATGCACATGTACATGCACACACCTGTGTGCTATACTTTCGAGAAATTTTAAATAAGCCTCCTTACATTTTTGGTACCTCCCTTTTTATTTCTTTGGTGTGTACTACATGTTTGGGTATCTGTTTTTTGATCATGTATGTGGAGGTCAAAGGACAACTGTGCAGGTTGGTTCTTTAGTTCTAACATGTTTGGTCCTGGGAATTTAAAGTTATCAGCTTTGGTAACATTTGCCTTTAACTGCTGAGCCATATCCTTGTCCTAAAAAGACATACACACTAAAATTGCTCTGCAGCTTCTCCTGAGACCAAGTTTTCACTTTCTTTCCAAAGCTCATATAAATGCATATTCCCTGCATCCAAAACACAGCCTTCTTAACAGTTTACAGCCTACTATAATTTTCTTACTGTTATGCCATGAAATGTTTTCCTGCATTGCTAGATTTATTGATTCTTTCAAATGGTCGTGATATGCCCTATCAGGTATTCCTACCTGAATTTAAAATGTCATAATTTCACTCTTCATGCATGTGTCACTTTGATTGGTAGTCATAATCAGAACATGGGACAGCAATGCTCTTTGCTACGAGTTACTGACATTTCAGACACAATCATGGATAAAGGCCAAACTCCATCAGATAGTGAACCTGGGAGCACATCTCTATCACAGTATCTCATCTTTTCTATTTATAAGAGGTTTAAGGGAACTACTATGTAAGCTTGCTGTAGGCAACTCTTTAACTTTGTTTGTTTCTTTCTTCCTTCCTTCCTTTCTTCCTTTCTTCCTTCCTTCCTTCCTTCCTTCCTTCCTTCCTTCTTTCTTTCTTTCTTTCTTTCTTTCTTTCTTTCTTTCTTTCTTTCTTTCTTTCAAAACAAAGCAACAAAAAGCTAACATTAGTGACCTGACATCATAGATAAGCATGTCAGCATGCTCTCTAAAGTAATAGCAGCACTGCCTTAGTGTCAGGTTATCCATCATGACTAGGGAAGTGATCAGTTCCCCTCTGCAGTAAAACAGTGGAAGGCCGGCCTTCCTTCATTCCTTCCTTCCTTCCTTCCTTCCTTCCTTCCTTCCTTCCTTCCTTCCTTGTTTCTCCTTTCTTTCTTCATGAACTGCTGAGACCAGTATTTTAAGAATGATGTACAACCATACATCCAAGGTGTATTTCATCATGGTTTGAAGGTGTGGCATCAGGTTGGGGTTAGGTTATGGTAGGGTT